>NC_090742.1:12216796-12229296 GCF_036898095.1 Palaemon carinicauda
GAATGTAAAAAAACTTATATGCATAAAGACCAAATTGGAAGACGATGCCATATGATAATATTCACATCTGGAATGAAGAATTTAGGACCTTAAGTTTTTGTCCAACGAGTTCAGATGAGAATTAGCTTCTGACGACCTTAAGAGCAGTATTTAAAATATGGTAAAATAGATAAATTAAAGCTTTTTCAATACAGCAATCTATAGTAATATTGGTGATTTTTCTTTTTTCGAAAAGAATAACCGAATCATTCATTTAATTGTATTGTGACTTTATTTTTTTTTTTGCAAATAATTATTCAAGCTACCATTCCAATATGCTTGATATTTTACACAAATATTAAAAGGCATTATACGTCAGAGACAACCTGTTGAGTCTCAATTATTAAAATAAATAAAGCATGATCTGAAGTCCCAATTGGAGGACCAACAATGCTTTATAAAGCCCCTGGGCGGGGGGAGGGGAAGCAGTGTATGCAAGTTCCAGATAATCGCCAGACTTATTTAGCCTCATTTGTGATTTCCTCGTAGCCTAATTCCCGTGCAAGGTGAGATACAAAATTCAGTCAATTTCTATAATGAGTATTGACAGTAATATAAAGTAAAGAAAAATCCTTTGTAATCATCATCTTTTATCTTAGCCATGCAGATAAGAAGATAACAATATTAGCATCCTGTAATTGTGGATTGCTCTAAATGCAAGTTATGCCCGACAAAATATTTTCTAACTTGAATTTCATAACATCCATATTCACAGCAGAAGGCTTATGAGAAGCAGTTGTGGAATGGCCTTCCTAACTGGGTAGTTGAATCAGTTGAACTTCCAAAGTTCACAGTTACAGCAAATGTTTTATTTTGAACAGGCGGAAATAAGTATTTTTATTGTTATATATGAATTATCTGTTTTAGTGTTGTTAATGTTTTGTTAAAGATTTTATTTTAATTTTTCATTACTTCTCATATTGTTTATTTATTATCCTTTTTTCCTTTCCTCACTGGGTTATTTTTCCCTGTTGGAGCCTTGGGCTTATAGCATCTTGCTTTTCCAACTAGTTGTACTTGGATAATAATAATAATAATAATAATAATAATAATAATAATAATAATAATAATAATAATAATAATAATAATAATAATAATAATAATAATAATAATAATTCAATGGCATAACCTATGTCAGCGAATCTCATTAAGTTTCAAAAACGATTTCTTAAAACCTAACATGAGCAGAGATAAGGATAAATAAAAGGTTATCTTCACTATTAATTTGTACATATTTTTTAAGGATTATTCAGTTAAATATATTGGTTACGGAACAAAGGAATATATAAAAATATTTTTCGTCCATTTACCTTTCCGTAAAAAGTGCCCACTATCTGGCCATTTCCATTAAAGGCTTTTAGCATTTTTCCTGAGATATTCCATAGCATTTTAATTTTTTTTCTTTTTCCTTTTTTTTTTTTTTACTGCTTTTCAATTTTTCATGATTTAGCATATGGTTCGTTTTTCTAAGTGCACTTTCTGTTTTCCCGTATGTAAGTAAAGAAGAAAATAAAAGATATAAACAGGAACATAGGGCTATGGTAGTCTATTAGAAACGTCCCTGTCTCGCAACCTAGTGGAGTGGGGTTCATGTTCCGCTCAAGGTCAATAATTTCTTAGTGTCTGCAATCTCACTATCCTTGTGATCTAAGGATGTGGTTTTTGGGGAATCCTATACCTTTACCTGTTGAGTCGTCAGCAGCCCTTGCCTCTCCCTCCCTGGTCCTAGCTTCGGTGAAGAGCGGGCTTGGGCTCTGGACGCTGATCATACGTATGTATGCTCAATCTGTAGGGCATTATCCTAATAACTAGGGCATAGTTACTGTCTCTTGCCTCCGCCTTTCATGAGTGAATTAATATTTCTTCTATTAACGTTGGGTGCTGATCATATGATGGATGGTCAGTCTCTAGGGCATTGTCCTGCTACCTAGGGCATTGTTACTGCCCCTTGCCTCTGCCTTTCATGAGCGAATTACTTCTTCTATTAACGTGCTATTTTCCCATTGGTATGGAGGTAAGCACAGTTGCCTTCTTTTTGAAGGACTTTGCTTTGGCTTTGGGATAGACCATAGTCCCGGTCTGCTGCCCTGCCTGACATCGTTTAGACCCCGGTAGCGTATGTTCATGTGTTGTAGCATTCACCAGCGTCCTTCCTCCACCTTTGAGGAGTTCTGGTGTGGTTAGGTCGACAGTTCGAGACTTGTGAGGTGTCTTTTGCTACATATTACTAAACAAAGTACTTAGTGTATCATTAAGCAGAGAATAGTTACTATTTTTATTAAACGTTGGCTCTTATTTCTTAGATAACTATAAGGAAGGAGCGTTTGGGAAGGCGGTTTTTTATGAAAGATTATCATTGCTCTCATTTAAAAAAAAAAAAAAAAGTTTTATGAAGATATATAGGTATTAAAATTTTCAGATTTTTTCTTTATATTTAACAAATGTTCTCGCTAATAGTAAAGTTATCTAACAGCACTTCTTCCTAATTAATGTAATATATTAGCGATATTTTTAGCTACTCTACAACCTCTTAAAATTTTTAATTAGGATCCTAGGTTTACTGTATTTTGTAACAAGTAATTCATGATTACAAAATCCTTCACGTACCTTTATGAGATTTTGACCAAATAATAATTCTTAGGATTTTGTCAGGTGCAATAATTTGAGCTTAGTTTGGTTCATATACTATTTTCTTGTCTGGTTACAATAGTTTCGATAGTGATGTTTCTTTTATCATTTTTGTTTTGTTGAAGTTTTCGTAGTTTATATAGGAGATATTTATTTTAATGTTGATACGCTACCTAGAACATTTTACTTTTCCTTGTTTCCTTTCCTCATTGGGCTATTTTCCCTGTTGAAACCCTTGGGCTTATAGCATCCTGCTTTTCCAACTAGGGTTGTAGCTTAGCAAGTAATAAGAATAATAATAATAATAATAATAATAATAATAATAATAATAATTAAAAGCTCAAGGTAAAACGACTGGCGAGATCTAACCGAGGCCCTTTGCGTTAATAGGCGTAGGAGGAGATGATGATGATGATGCAATATTAGCTCCAACAGCTCTAGGAACCCATATCCATTAGCAACGACCACCAAAACCTACGAAAAATCTAGGTCCCTGCTCCATTAAAGCATTTCGTGAAG
Organism: Palaemon carinicauda; assembly: GCF_036898095.1. Lineage (NCBI taxonomy): Eukaryota > Metazoa > Arthropoda > Malacostraca > Decapoda > Palaemonidae > Palaemon > Palaemon carinicauda. The sequence goes on from NC_090742.1 coordinate 12,219,983, forward strand.
ACGTAGATATTAGCTCTATATATCACTAGGCAATTTCTCGATAAAAAGTAAAAGTAGATTTTCTTTTATTAAAAAGAATATTTCTCTTGACTTGGGACATATTTGCTGTTTAAAGATTTAACAAAAAAATTGGCCAAACAAATACGAACAAATTCAATATACTACAATAAACTCTCTTTATTTTGATATTGAAACCATTTACTAATAATAATAATAATAATAATAATAATAATAATAATAATAGAATAATATAATAATAATAATAATAATAATAATAATAATAATAATAATAATAATAATAGAGTTCTCTTGCTAGATCGTACACTCGGGCACACTATTCTATCTTATTTCTCTTCCTCTTGTTTTTTTTTAAGTTTTTATAGTTTATATAAAAAAAATTATTATAATTTTGTTACTGTTCTTAAAATATTTTATTTTAATTGCTAATTCCTTTCCTCACTGGGCTATTTTCCCTGTTGGAGCCCTAGGGCTTATAGCACCCTGATTTTCAAACTTGGGTTGTAGCTTACCAAATAATAAAAGTAATAATAATAATAATAATAATAATAATAATAATAATAATAATAATAATAATAATAATTGATATTTAAATTCATTGAATCATCTAATACCAACTTATTCTTATATATATCCTGAATTTATAGTAAAATTTGGCATCTCAAAATTTCAAAAAAAAAATTCTCACAGTAACATCCTTTTCCTTATGCATTCAACGTCTAGATCGTAGGTAATATATTTAATTTGGGAAGCACACCATCACTTGATACTCTTTCATAATAGCATAATTTTATTAATAATTCCCTGATAACGTACAATTTATGGAAAATCCATTTTATATATATATATATATATATATATATATATATATATATATATATCTATATATATATATATATATATATATATATATATATATATTTGTAATAGACAGAAAACATTTGTTTAAAAAAAAAATTATAGAATATCTTAATAACACTTTTTAATCAGTTAGGGTTGTGATGGCCGATTTGGTAACGCCCCTGACTGGTGAACGATAGACTGGGTTTTGAATCCCGCTCAAACTCGATAGTTTCTTTGGTAGCTGCAACCTCACCGTCTTTGTGAGCTAAGGATGAGGGGTTTGGGGCAGCCTATAGGTCTATCTTTTAAGTCATCAGCAGCCATTGCCTGGCCCTTCTTGGTCCTAGCTTAGGTGCTGATCATTATGTAATATGGTCATTCTCTAGAGCATTGTATTGCATGCTAGGGTAATGTCACTGTCTCTTGTCTCTGTCATTCATGAGCGACCTTTAAACCTTTAATACATACAAAAAAAAAGTTATATCAAATTTAGATTACTCAATAATTTTGAATTGATGAAAAGCATCAAAGCAGAGAATTTTTTCTTTGTTTATTTCATAAGTGCATTAGAAAATGGCCAAAGGAAACTACAAAAAAAAAAAATGTTTTTGGTGCTGAATACACAAGAGGTTTTGGAGAGGAAAATGATGACTAGGAAAATTCTTTCAATGTGTCAAAGGTTTTTTGTTGGAGCCATGCACAGTAAATACACACAGACTAAACCATTTTACGTTTTTACCTTTCTGTCCATTATTCTCGAACTCTCCCTTTGTAAATGTTCTGAACAAATGCGAATGTAAAGAAAAAAAAACTACAATAATAACGTCCTATGAAATGTTTCATTTCAGAAATGATTGAATATAAAAATGCCTCGCCCCAAAATACAGAGAAAGCGTATGTGTTATGTTGTTCTCCTTATAAAAGGTTATTTTCAAAATGTAGTTCACATCAAAAACATAAATACTGTACTGTTGATGTAAACGTTAGCACTAATATGTTCATTTTAATTATTGGGGTCAAGTTTCAAAAATATATATTTAATGAAAGTGAAAGTAATTTCCAGGGAAAATTCCCCCTTTTATTTATTATTTCGTTGAAGAATTAATCTTCTCAAGCAGTAAATTGTAAAAAAAAAAAAAAAGTAATAACTAAAGGGTTTAGAGCTGCATAAATCTTTACCACGTTTTAAATGCAAATGGAATTAGCAGAATAAACATTTGAAAATGTGTGATAATCTAATAATTTAAAGGTTTAAAGGCCACTCATGAATGCCAGAGGCAAGGGATAGTGGCATTGCCCTATCAAGCAGGGCAATGCCATAGAGAATGACCATACATACATATGGTCAGCTCCCAAGTCCCTTCTACCACAAGCTAGGACCAGGGATAGCCAGGTAATGGTTGCTGATGACTCGGTAGATAGATCTATAGACTCCCTTAAACCCCCATCTTTAGCTCACAAGGATGGTGAGGTTGCAGTGACCAAAGGAACTAACGAGTCTGAGCAGAACTCTGTCCCGTGTCTGGCGATCACCAGTCAGGGACGTTACCGCAAAAGCCATCACAAAAAGTTTATATTTTTTTCCGTTGATCAAATCTAATGATAAAAAGTACTTCTATTTTAAAATAAACTAGAAAGATTTGGGCCCAATTATTTTCATGTTAAGAAAAATAATTTAAGAAATTTGACAGTGAGGATCCTGAATGAATGTCTTAATTAATAATGGTAATAAGGATAAAATTTCTTATAGCAAAATATATGAAGATGGTGATTATAAAGTTTTGTTGGGAATAAGAGAAATTCTTTCAATGAACTTTATTTTTATCTTTAATGAAGTTTTTCTTCATCTTTATATTTATATTTAGGACATGATAAAGATTGACATTTATTATTATTATTATTATTATTATTATTATTATTATTATTATTATTATTATTATTATTATTTTTATTACCGTGGTTGTTGACTGTATTTGTACTATTGTTATGATTTTAATATTTTTTGTTATTATTGTATTTTTATTTTGGTCTAATTATTATGTTGATTTTCTAATCTAATTTGTGATTATTATTGTCAAATAAATGCCATGATTATTTTCATTATAATTATTGTTATAAGATATATCTTGTAAAGATGCACGAACAATATTTAAAAAACAAAAGTAATTTAACATCAATTAAAATATGAAAAATATATTTCATACAATTTTGTAAGGAAAATAAATTATAAAGTAAATTGCATTAATGCCACAAGATAACTGCTTCAAACATTAATATCCACTCAATAAAAAACTAATTTAAACCATGAACCTCAACTGACACATATCCCCGGGTTTTCAGAAATAATTATATTTCATACAATTAGGGAAGGAAAATGAATTATGTATACTACATTAATGCCACAAGATAACTGTTTCAAACATTAATATCCACTAAAGAAAATTAGTTTAAACCATGAACTTCAAGTGAGACACATCCTCGGGATTCCAGAAATAATTATATTACATACAATTATTGAAGGAAAATAAATGAAGAAGTATAGTGCATTAATGGCACAAGATAACTGCTTCAAACATTAATATCCACTAAAGAAAACTGGTTTAAACCATGAACCTCAACTGACACACATCTGAGGGTTTCCAGAAATGGCCCAAAGCTGGCAACGCCATCCAAACATGTTAGAGGAAACCGCTGTTGGTCCTGGAAATTAATGTTCTTCCTCTTAACTTTCCATAAGTTTTCAACGTGACCCCTAAAGCGTTTTCCGCCCAAGTTAATGTTACCTCCGGTGTGCTGTCAATTAAATGGTAATGTTGACAGGAATGATTCTGACAGGGTCATTTAAAGAATAAGATGCTTTTTATTATCTTTGGGCTTGTGTTGATCTATAAAAGAGGGCTATAGGATGTTTTCGGGTCAATGATTTTGGATCTACTCCAAAGTATAAGATAATAATCCAATACACAAAAACGTTCAGTGATTCTAACATAATTCAAAACTTTATTATTTCATGGTTTTTACTTTGCGTAATTTTGTTTTAGAATTTATTTGCTTTTTTTACTTTGATTTTTTTTTCTTTAGGCATAACTCCTATCAGCAGCATTTTAAATACATTAAGATCAAAATCATCAATGTGATGAAACTCCGAATGGTAAACATTAAGTGACTATTTATTTCAACAACGTCTTCTTCCTTTAAAGATTGAAGTTTATCAAACTAACTTTTAGAGATTTTACGAGTGAGTTATACAGCTACTTATTTGTCTTTAGTATTGCTGAATAAAGTGAATATTACTAAGTTACGTACTACCTTGGCTTTAAATGATGATAGTTAACACAATATTTATGAATGTCAGTGTGTGTATATATATATATATATATATATATATATATATATATATATATATATATATATATATATATATATATATCCACCACTGAACGAACAAAATTTTAAATCTTGCGATGCTCTGGAGAAACACCTGCCTTTATCGTAATGCTCCCTCTAAGTTGTTGTGTTCGTAAAATATCCCTGCAAGTACTTGAAAGAATTGTTAAGAAACGAATATTTTCGTTTATTTTACCTTTTTACAGAGAGAGAGAGAGAGAGAGAGAGAGAGAGAGAGAGAGAGAGAGAGAGAGAGAGAGAGAGAGAGAGAGAGAGAGAGAGAGTTGCAAGGATTACAAAGACTTTTCAGTCCATCCGTGGAGACTCCATTTGCTCTTGGGAAAAGCAAATTGGTTTAAACGTTTAAAGAGTTTTTATGATCTTGTCTAACTTATTCTTGAATTCGTTTACCGTACTGTTCACTACATCCGCTGGAAGGCTGTTCCAAGTATTTGTTATTTTGTATGTAAAGAAATTGCCACAGTGAGTGGTGTTGTATCTTTTCAATTCCAGTTTGTATCCGTACCTGAGATAGCTGTAATTTTACATGCAGAGAGAGAGAGAGAGAGAGAGAGAGAGAGAGAGAGAGAGAGAGAGAGAGAGCGTATTTCTAGCTCACACTCGAGGGGTATTAACAATAAATTTTCTAAATATGTAGCTCACCTTGAAGGAAAATGCTACAAAGACACCAGCATACTAAACGAATCTAGAGAGAGAGAGAGAGAGAGAGAGAGAGAGAGAGAGAGAGAGAGAGAGAGAGAGAGAGAGAGAGAGAGAGAGAGAGAGAGAGAGAACTAAATTTTCTAGATCTCACGTAAAATTTTTAGCTTCATCTTACAGCACATTGACTTCACAAACACAGTTTCGCGATAGTTAATCGTCTATATCTTAGGTTTTCATTTTTAGTAACCGTTTGACAGCTAAAACAAACTCACAAGGGGTTTCCAGATGTCTTTGGGTTATAAGAATGTTAATACTGTTACTCTTACTACTACTATTACTTTCTACATGAAGGATGTTTTGTATTTAAAACATGTTCATCTCTATATTTCTTAGTTATTATAGTTTATATATGAAAGATCTATTGTATTATTATTATTATTATTATTATTATTATTATTATTATTATTATTATTATTATTATTAAATTCTGAGCCACAACCCTAGTTGGAAAAGCAGGATGCTATAAGCCAAGGGGCTCCAACAGGGAAAATAGCCCAGTGAGGAAAGGAAATAAAGAAAAATAAAATATCTTAAGTATAGTAATAACATTAAAATAAATATTTCCTATAAAAACTATAAAAACTTTAACAAAACAAGAGGAAGAGAAACTAGATAGAAGTGTTCCCGAGTGTACCCTCAAGCAAGAGAACTCTAACCCAAGACAGTGGAAGACCATGGTACAGAGGTTATGGCACTACCTAAGACTAGAGAACAACGGTTTGATTTTGGACTGTCCTTCTAGAAGAGCTGCTTACCATACCTGAAGAGTCTCTTCTACCCTTACCAAGAGGAAAGTGGCCACTGAACAATTACAGTGCAGTAGTTAACCCCTTGGGTGAAGAATTGTTTGTCAATCTCAGTGTTGCCAGGTGTATGAGGACAGAGGAGAATCTGTAAAGAATAGGCCAGACTATTCGGTGTCTGCGTAGGCAAAGGGAAAGAACCATAACCAGAGAGAAGGGTCCTATGTAGTACTATCTGGCCAGTCAAAGGACCCCATAACTCTCTAGCGGTAGTATCTCAATGGGCGGTTGGTGCCCAGGCCAACCTACTACCTAATAAAATGTAATGTTGTTACAGTTCTTAGGATATTTTATTTTTATTGTTCATCATTTCTCTTTTGATTTATCTATTTCATTGTTTTCTTTCCTTACTGGGATATCTTTCCCTGGTTGAGCCCTTGAGCTTATAACATCCTGCTTTTCCAACTAGGGTTGAAGGTTAGCTGGTAATAATAATAATAATAATAATAATAATAATAATAATAATAATAATAATAATAATAATAATAAAATATCTTCAGTATTAAAGATGTCTTTCATTATAATAATAATAATAATAATAATAATAATAATAATAATAATAATAATAATAATAATAGTATATGGGACCATATTATAATAGTGAACACTAATCTACACTAGAGTTTCATTAATTGGAACCGAATATTGATAAATGCAGTTATCATTTCAATGTCTATCGGACATCACTAAAATCTTCTCAGAATATTATTATTATTGTTAAAATTTTTCCTCTATAAGGGGTAAATCAGGAGAAGGAAATCACAACAGTCACTGTCTTATTCATCCTTTGTATGGTGAAGTGTAAGTGAATTTCCTTGTTAAGGATTGTGGTAGCTTATTGGAAACGCCCTTGTCTAACGATTTGTTGGACGGGAGTTCGAGACCCTCTCAAGCTCGATAGCTATTAGTAGTGTCTGCAACCTGACCATCCTTGTAAGCTACGGATGGATGGTATTTGTGGGAGCCAATCGGTCTACTTGCTTAATCATCAACAGCCATTGCCTGGCTCTCCCTGATCCTAGCTTGATTAAGATGTGGCTTGGGTGCTAATTATATGTATATATGGTCAGACTCTAGGACATTGTCCTGCTAGGGTATTGCCACCCTCCCTTGCCTCTGCCATTCACGAGCGACCTTTAAGCCTGGAATAAACCATCTACTATATCAGCTACACGCAGGCCAATCAGCAATACATCGATACCCCCTACCATCACTGCGCCATTCACCTCTATTACTCCCTTTTGTATTTACTAGATATCAAATCCTTCATTTCTGATAAGTCTCTGACACCATCTAAGTAACGCTTTCTAGGCCTTTCTCTCGCAACCTGTTGCCATACATTCTTTCCACATGACCAAACTACCCCAGATTATGAACCCACCATCACCTGCAATATACCTTTTACTTCCTCTAAACACCATAGAGAAAGTTTTAAGGTGTTGTAGGTGGTAATGTTGGTAAACAATTCACCATTGACCTATTAGATATATTTCACTGTCGATTATACATTTTTATATAAATATTAATATGAATGTATATGTGTGTTTATTCATTAATTTTGTCCTTCCGATATTATACAAAACATGAGCAAATGATAAAAATGCAATATGGAAATATAACGTTAATTTATATGTCAATTTCTATTTGAGGTGATTTGCATGTGTGCATGCCAACGTTTATGGCTTCTCGTTTGCTACAACTTTAATACTGAAAAATAAATTTTTCATGTCACGAAGCAGATCAATTATATGCAACGTTATTCGCTATATTTATTATTAATCCTAAAAAATATGGACATGACAGCACCGTATCACTAAACAATTCTTCTTCATTCAAGGGCTTAACTACTGTGCTATAATTGTTCAGTGGCTACACTACCCTTGTTAAGGGTAGAAGAGAGAATTTAGTTATAGCAAGCAGCTCTTCCAAAATCAAACCATTGTGTTCTAATCTTTGGTAGTGCCATAGCCTCAGTGCCCTGGTCTTTCACTGTATTTGGTTAGAGTTCTCTTACTTGAGGGTATACTCAAGCAAATTATTCTATTTCCTTTCCTCACTGCGTTATTTTCCCTGCTGGGGCCGTTTGTCCTACCCAGTGGCGGATTAACCATAAGGCAAACTAGGCACATGCCTTAGGGCCACAAAAAAATCCAGGCCATTTCTGGTAGTCCAAAAACATTTTGATTATGACTAAAAGAAAAATGTTACCTGTCAGTTATCGGTAATTAGCCATGTTGTGAAAGGTCTGAAGTTGTTTACTATGTTTTAAGTGCTTTGGCTTTGAAACAATAAAATTCTTAAGTTTTGTAATCATCAGAACAACATATATTTCTTTTGACGTTGTTTACATATTCTACATGTATGTCCTTGTCCGTGTGTACTGTTGGTGGCAGAAACTCATAGAGAACCGTGAACGGTTGTGGCCCATCATGAGTGACTCAGAGTGCTGACAGGTTAGTGAAGGGAGTGCTGCAGATGCTATGGAAAGTATGACAGGAAAGCAGAAATGTAAAGTTAACACTTTTAATGTCATCATCGATCAACTGAACAGTGCTTTGAAAAAACGCATTGAAGCATATTCTACCATGCAGCAGCGGTTTGTTGTTCTGACTGAGTTTGAATCAATGTCTGATGATGATATTGTGGCTGCAATTGAAAGACTTGTTGGTGTGTATGCAAGTGATCTTTCCTCTGACTTCTATTCAGAATTCTGTCTGTTTATCTGTTGGTATAAGGAACGGACAAAGAAGAAATGTAGCAAAGAAGCGTCAACAGGTATTGCTCAACATATGTTCAAATTAATGCACAAAACTGGAATTTCAACTGCATTTCCAAACACTGAAGTGGCTTTGCGAATTTACTTGTCACTGATGGCTACTAATTGCTCTGGTGAACGGTCATTTTCCCAGCTTACTCGAATTAAGGATGTAAAGCGATCCAGAATGAGTCAGTACCGCCTTGGTGTGTTGGCACTTCTGTGCATTGAAAAAGATTTGGTATCCGGAACTGACTTCAGTTCTATGATTGATGAGTTTGCTACTGTCAAAGCAAGAAAAGTGAAAATTTAATGTATACAAAAACACATGTATGTAGTAGTACCTTACCTTAACATATGTAAAATTGATATGGTTTTGTTTAGAAATAAATGTTTACAATTGGATATTTGTTATTATTGTACAATAATATAAATTTTATCATTAGTTCAGGCCATATTTTTAAAAATCTTGAAATTTGCCTTAGGGCCACAAGAGCCTTAATCCGCCACTGCTACCCATGTGCATTCCTTTGCCGTACATGTTAGAATATCATCTACGTTAGTTTGCTCTCGTATCTGTCTCTTAGTGTTATCCCCATCATTATCTTAACTACTTCACGTGGAAAACAATACATTTTTCAGTATAGACATTCAGTCTAAGTATAAACAAGGTTTTGAACATGGAAATGGACACCTTGACCACATTTGTCGGTTTTTTTTTTTTTTTTTTTTTTTTTTTTCATATCTTGCCTGTTTCGAAACTGACTTATGGAAATTAAATCTAT
>NC_090742.1:12239296-12306561 GCF_036898095.1 Palaemon carinicauda
GGAGGGATTAGGTCAATAGGTCAAGGTCACAAAAAGGTAAAAAAAAATGTCTTATAGTGTCGTTGATTTTTATCTAATTGGCATGAAAGTAGTTCCAAATTATGCAATATTTAACTGGTTACCCTGTGATATACGACAGGATTTAGTGATGCCATTATACCTTTGTTTATGTATTTATTTGTTTATATGTTTTTGTGTGTTTGTGATTCGCATAACTCAAAACTCTTTAACCTAATCTCATGAAATTTAGTAGGATGATTGGCCATGATCCGAGGACAATTTGATTAGATTTTGAAAGTGATTTGGTCAAAGGTCAAGGTCAAGATAACGAAAAGGTAAAAAACATTTTTTTTTTCTATATCGTGGTCAATTTTTAAGCGGTTTACATTAAACCAGTGCCAAAACGTGCATAATTTAATTGCCTATCTTAAAATATACAATATGATATAATCGAAGATATGTTTTCTACAGAATGCCCGTTCTTGTCTATTCCTTCTCGTAATAATCCCATGTGATTTTATCTGGTTTTAAAACGTTAAAGATATACTTCATGTGAAATAGAATATCAATATCAAGGTGTATAATTTTATTTATTTTAGAAAGAAAAGTTAATATATTTTCCAGTCTTGTAATTTTTTATATAGAATAATGCGAATTTCTATGTCAATGGATGGCTGTCAAATAAGGGTATAGGAAAATATTGAAAAAATAATAAGATAAAGTGTTTTGAATGCCAAACTAATTGTGATAAGGGGAAATATTCCATTTGACATATACAACAAAAGTACAAATTGAAAAATCCAGGACTTTCCTGACTATATTTTTCAAGTTTTTTTACAAGTATAAAGAATGTTCCAGCTGTGAAGCAACTAAGTTTCTATTTTCTAAAATTATTTTGAAAACGGTCAGTTAATAATGTTTATTTCATATGTTGATTAAATTGATGTCAGTGGGAATAAATTTTATCATTTATTCCAAAGTGAAGAGGAGATGGATTTTTTTTTTTTTTTTTTAAAGAAAAAACATAAAACCTGCCTGAGAGGATTCAGAATTTTCCCAACGGTGATCTTGCAACATTGTAGACAAGACTATTAATGGAACGTCAACGAATAGATGTTCAAACTAATCTATTGAATAGACTCCCCACACATTTCTAAAGCAACTCATACACTTGATAGATTTGTGAAGGAGTGACGTGGATTACAATTGAAACCGATAAAAATACTCATATTATTACCTACCTATGGAAAGCGATAGTTATCTTATGTTTAGGATATATATATATATATATATATATATATATATATATATATATATATATATATATATATATATATATATATATATCCAACAGATTTTGTAGCTTTGAGAACAAAGCCCTCAGAAGAATATTGGGGGTAAAATGGCAGGACAGGATTAGAAATGAAACTATATGAGAGATTACTTGAGTGCCAGATGTGGATGAGATCATGGTGAGGAGTAGATGGAGATGGTTTGGGCATGCTCTTAGCACTCCCCAAGAGAGATTAGTCCACCAAACTTTCAAGTGGGCTCCACAAGGCACTAGAAGAGCTGGAAGACCCAAGTCTACATGGCTGAGGACTATGAAGCGTGAAATAGGAGATGGTGAATGGAGAAGTATTGATTTAAGAATTTAAGATTGAGACGACTGGCGAAGTATAACCGAGGCCCTTTGCGTCAACAGGCGTGGGAGGAGATGACAATGACACAGAATATAAATACCTAAAGATTTTTCATTTATAAACCCAAATTTTTATCATTCCATAAAAGTTTATATTCATGATCATTATTCTCGGCTAATCCAAGGCTTTGCTACACCATACACCATTTAGCTATTTGTAAAAACGACATTGATTAAGGAATAAAGATTATATAAGTACAAATCAATAAAGAATAAAGATTACATAAATACAAACCAATAAATAATAAAGATTATATAAATGGAAAACAATAAAGAATAAAGAGTACATAAAGAGATATCAATAAAGAATAAAGAGTAGATAAATACAAATCATTAAAGATTAAAGATTATATAGATAAAAATCAATTAAGAATAAAAATTAAATAAATACAAATCCCGAGGTGTGAAGGCGAGAACTCATAGGCGGATATACAAGAAGAGAAGAACTACAAAGTAAAGCCTTCTCTAAATTATCCCGCTTTTAGTAGATTGTTATGGTACGTTATTCCACCATTAGGGTTTAACGTACCAACGGGTCCTTAGCCTCAAGAGACCCTTCCTTTATTGCAGAAAGTAACAAAGCATCAACAATGCAGTTCCCTGCATTTAGGCTGAATTACGACAATATAGTGGGCTTGGAAGTCTGATGATATTATAGTGTGGTTTGACGGGGTCAGTGTGTAGTGTGTGCGTGTGAATGTATTAACACTCTTTTTTTTCTTTTTTTTTTCAGCCATGGATAGAATCCTGAACAAAGTTATGCAGCGTCAAAAGAAAATAAAGATACGAGGAGCTGAATGAATAAATGATTTGAAGTTCTCTGGCATCCTGACATCGAAGGTCATTGACGCCGATGAGGAGCTGAAGGAGAATGGATTTTATATCCGAAGAAAGTCATAGAAATTCTTATTGCTAAATAGAAGGATGGAAGGCCCGATAAAAAAAGGAAGTCATTGTGGTGGCCTATTGGAAACGTCCCTACCTAGCGTTTCTTGTGTCTGCAACCTCGCCATCCATGTGAGTTAAGGATGGGAGGTTTTGGAAACCTATAGGTCTACCTGATGAGTCATCAGCAGCTATTTCCTGGCTTTCCCTGGTCCTAGCCCGGGTAGAGAGGTGGTTTGGGGGCTGATTATATGTATATATAATCAGTCTCTTGGGCCTTGCCCTACTCGCTGGGATTATTGTCACTGTCCCTTGCCTCTGCAAATCATGATCGACCTTTAAACCTGTAAATGACCATTCAGAGAAATTATTAATATCATTATTATTAGTTAAGCTAGATGGAAAAACAGGTTATAAGCCCAAAGACTACAACGGAAGAAAATAGCCCAGTGAGGAAATGAAAAATAGGTTAATAAATAAACTACTGAGAAGTAACGAATACTAAATATAAAATATTCTATGATCAGTTACAGCGTTATAATAGATCTGTCGTACATAACCTATGAAGACAGATTATATCAGCCTGTTCAACAAAAGCATATTTTTACGAACCCAGCTTATAAAGAACTATTTTTTGGCGAACCGTGGAATGTTACATGATCCGGGGAGGATAAAGAACACATCATTCAGTTCCTCGAAACAATGGCTACTATAACCTGGGTAGTACAATGGTAACATGTTTGCCTGGCATTCGCGTGGCGACAGATCGATCCCAGCCCGGGACCATGAGTTTAAGCTGTTTACTGGGGAGGCCACTTCTGTGGTTGGGCACCACAGTTGGGGATTGGTCTTGCCTAGCTGACGTTCTGGTGAGTATCTATTCTGATGAAACTGGAACTAAAGACACTTTTAACTTTTAGGTCTTTCAAAAGAGACGAAAATAGCCATGTTGATCACGAATGAAAGACATTTCGTATAGCTCGAGGGTTAAGCCGTAAGATAGAAGTTTGAATTTGAAATGATTGGAGTAAAATGTGTTGTCTTTAACAGTTTTTTTTTTTTTTTTTTTTTTTTTTTTTTTTTTTTTTTTTTTTTTTTTTTTTTTTTGCTATGAATGAAATCATTAAAGAAAAAAAAGTTTAGTCTTTTTCTGAGAAAAATAAGCGGCAGGAAATTCAGAGGAGTGGAATATTCCTATAAGGGAAAAATTAAATGTAATCTTTTCTACTGTAATAAACGCTCAATTATTTAATGAAGAAATCAAGATAATGTTTTTTCCAAGAAAAATTGATGAATCTAAACATAAGAAGCAATGATTCTATGAGCTTGATTCACCATTCCACCATTTCGACCTGCATAGAAGAGAAGATTGTTCGAAATTAAAACTTCTTGATTTCCAATTAAAGATAGAGGTATGAAAAATACAAGTTGATTTGCGAGTACATGGACCAAGTTGATTGATTTAAGTTTAATTGGAACTTAAAAAAAAACTTGAGAACTTGCATCCAACTTCTCTCTTAAATTCATTAACAAACCAGAATTCCACGTTCTGGAAGTATCTTGGTAAAAAGGCTACTGTATGGAAAAGGAAACTACCTGTTCGACAATAACCATTACCTTATTTCTTAGAATATAACGATCTTCTCTCTCTCTCTCTCTCTCTCTCTCTCTCTCTCTCTCTCTCTCTCTCTCTCTCTCTCTCTCTCTCTCTCTCTGGCCTTTTTATTTCCTGAGGTCGTGATAGCTTTATTTCCTGAAGGATTTCTGGGAATTGCAGATTTTATTAGCAAATCCGCCACCAAATATCTTTGAGTCATATCCCTGAAAAAAAAAAAAATGTCAGTTTCCTTTGATAAGATATCCAAGGGTAATAATAAGTAGTAACTTAACATGTACAAATTATATATATATATATATATATATATATATATATATATATATATATATATATATATATATATATATATATATATGTGTGTGTGTGTGTGTGTGTGTGTGTGGGTGTATATATATATATATATATATATATATATATATATATATATATATATATATATATATATATATACAGTATGTGTGTATATATATTATATATATATATATATATATATATATATATATATATATATATATATATATATATATATATGTTTATATATATACATATATATATATTTATATTTATATATATATATATATATATATATATATATATATATATGTATATATATATATATATATATATATATATATATATATATATATATATATATTATACATTATTTAAGGGAATGTCCATGCATTTGTTGGCTGGCATAAAATCTGGAAAAAAAAAGTCTCGGAAAGAAAGTCAGAAAAGTAGTTCATAGTACTTCTACCCCTCATATCGTAAAATCAGTATAGTTAAGGGTGCATTTAATATAGTACCTTTTTTTCTCTCTAAATAACACGGTATTCCTAAGAAAGACGCGATTAAACCATTATTTAATAGGAAATTGTTTCCACATTCCAATATTCCAGCCAAATGTATTGTTCCGCGCTTGGGTGTGTCATTACACAACTGGCTGTTCCTGGAGGAAGACGAAAAAAGTAGTGCTTTTCTTTGCTTCAGACATTTTCTACAATTAAACATTTATCCAAAGGTTGGCACCGTTGATTTAGATACAATGTTTTAATGTTTTTAGGCATACTCCGTTTTGAGTCAGTAGTCAAAATACTGTAGGCCAAGGCATTTTACCAATGATAACATCGTAGGTCTAAATGTTATGCACTGTGCAAGTCTTTAAGTCTAGTGTATAATGAAGAGTTTAGAATTTTTTAACAATTTAGAGGCCTCTGGTTTAGAGGTCTCTTCAATAATGTATTTTTCCCTTTTATATATGTGGAATTATATTATATAATTCGAATTAAAAACGGAATTGTGACTGCTAGGGTATTGAAGTATTTTGACTAAATCTCAAATAAATGTAAGTTAAGCTACATGTAATAGAAAAAAATCGACTGACCGTTTCTACATTATTATTTCATATTTAAAATATAGATCATTTTGATTTACTCAAATAGCATAGACAGTAATATTCATTGACATCCTTTCCTTTTATCTTATGTCGCTCAACTTTTAGAAATAGGTGAAGGTATGAATTATGTTTTGCCAATACCAAATTAAACTATGTAGGTGGTCAAATATTAGTGTTGTGCTATATTTATTAAATCTGATAATTCAGGTAGCTTGAGGTACTGTGTGCACCTAGTTGTCCAAGGTTACTTTATTCTACTGGTAATTTGTTTGGTGCATTAGATCTATTAAAACAAGCAGAATGACCCTGACTGGTTAGGCCTAAGCCACCCCATAAGGCTTAAGTATTCATCAGAACTCCTAGATTATGGAGGACAAAGGTGGGAAGTCAGGAATTTAGGTTAAGGTCTAGCTCACATTAAATGTAATTCTCTAACCCGGAGAGGAAGACGTCCTTAAATTTCATCATAATTACTACGTGAAAATTAAATGCTCATTTTGTAATATTGCAATATAGGCCTATATATATATATATATATATATATATATATATATATATATATATATATATATATATATATATATATATATATATATATGTATATTCGAATACAAAGAATAATAGGGATGTCATAGCCTAGGCATCAGGTCCTGACCAAGCTAACCTTAATGCCTCTCCCACATAGCGATACCTAAGAAAATGTAAATTGAATCAATTTAGGTTGGTACATCCTGACATGACCTTCCATAGTCTAGCCTACAACATTATATAACAACCAAAAGCAAGGTTCAAACATAAAATGTAAGGCAACCCTTTGAAACCATTACTATACATTGCTGCCTTATTATTTAAGCAAATATGGGGCTGTCTCCTATGTTTAAAAGAGTTTTTTTTACTACCTTTCCCTAACACTTATCTATATTATAGGAACGTGTACTAACCTTAACCTAACCCAGGATGATGGATCCTTTACCTAGCTAGACTAAGACAACATCCCCCACCAACTGTGAATTACAATGCTGGAGATAGAATTAAATTATGAGGATATATCCCAGCTTGACATTCAGTACTACAGATTAAATCAGATTGGATCAGGTCACCTCATACCCAAGTCACTTCGTCCTAAGTCACTTCGTCTTGAGTCACTTCGTCTTGAGTCACTATGTCTTGAGTCACTTCGTCTTGAGTCACTTCATAGCATAGTCATCTCGTACCCAAATAAGCAGTTGGGCTGATGAGTAGGTGGTTGGGTCACTGATTTTTTTCCAGCAAATTACTTGTCCATTTGGCTAACTAGCGTAACACAACATGTACTGCTTGCCAGAACAAAGGAGCAATAATAGAATGTTTGACTGCAAGAAAAGCAAGCCACGGTAAAGAAAATACCTGCCAGTGAATAACTAGTGTTAGTTCTTTAACCAACATACTCTTAGATACAATTTCAGTAACGCGTGTACTTTTATGATTTTTCTTCTCATTGTTTTATATTTCATGTCTAGTTTTGACTTGATGTTCATAATGCTGGCGAACATCAGTTGTGCTCATAACCTCGTACCCATAACCTCTTGATAACAATATGGCAAGTATTCTATTTGTTGATATTGAATGGCAATTTGCAATCGGACCTTATATAAATATGTTCTAAGGGATTAGCTTACGAAGATAACAGCCAATCTAATGGTGTTTATAAGGTACCTGCTTGTAGCAGTCAGCTGCATTGCAGTTTGGGTACTTAATGACATGGACCCAATCAAATTATGGAGGTACATCCTAACTTAACCTACCGCACGACAAATTCCTGTGTAAAACACAAGCCAAATGGCTGGAACTTCGGCTACTAAAATTTATAACAGTGTTGGTAGTTGCGGGCAGTGGAGGGTAAGCTCCACCCCTCAGTCAGTACACTGAGTAGGTACTGTATTTTTAGCTACCAAAAAATAAACATTTCCAGCACCATCAACTGGCTGTATTGTTTTTTTTTCTAGTTTATGGGTAGGAGCTTTTTGTGATTGAGGTAATTTAAGGAAGATAAAAGCTTTTGCAGCTTTCCCAATAACTGTAGCTGACTGGCAGTTTGTTTAATCTGCTGATATATTCTTTAGTTCCTGTTAACAACCTACCTGTTGCTGATTAATCCCTTGCTATTGTGTAGTAGTGACGATGCTATCATCGTAACCTTAGGGATTTATTACCTCCGCCAGGAGGGTATGTTTTCGGTTCGGTTTGTTTGTTTGTTTGTTTCTCTGTTTGTCTGTCTGTCTGTGGACAACGTAGAGGCCACATTTCTACACGGAATCACTTCAAACTTGGCCAAGTAGTTCCCCAATGTGTATGGAAGAACTGATTAAATTTTGGTCAAGGTCACCCCAAGGTCAAGGTCACAGGGGTCACTGGTGTCACTATGACATAAGTGGCCATATCAAGAGACAGAAATAAAGCACTGACTTTTGCATAAGCCAACAGGGAAGTCCTAGTCCAGGCGCAACCCATGGGTGATGTTCAAATTTATAAAGGTCAAAGGTCAAGGTCATATTGGTGCATTATATCAATGTCATATTAAGTATCAGTGGCAAATGAACAAAGATCACTTGAAGGTCAAAAGTCAAGCAGGTCACTTGAAGGTCAAGGTCACGTGAAGGTCAAGGTCACGTGAAGGTCAAGGTCACCTGAAGGTCAAGGTCACGTGAAGGTCAAGTACATTTGAAGATCAAGGTCACTTGAAGCCAAGGTCATGTGAAGGTCAAGGTCACGTGAAGGTCAAGGTCACTTGAAGGTCACGTGAAGGTCAAGGTCATGTGAAGGTCGAAGTCACATCAATTCATGATTCTAGGACATATGGCGCTCTAGGTCACCTTGGCGGAGGTATGTCCTCTACGAGGACCATGTCCGCGTTCAGGACTTGCTCACTTGTTGTCTTTGTTCAACGATAGAAGAACTTCAAATTATTCCTTCACATATGCCGCATTGCCATCTCTTAGCACCGACAACGGATCCTGGCATTCATCGTATATGATGCACACTGATGGTTGGAAGAAAAAAAGGGCGCTGTCCTTCTTTTTCCCTATTTTGGATAATTAGTCTTTTTAAACCAATTGATAGGAGCTGCATATGAATTACCATATTGCTCAATTATTCACTGAAGACAAAAAACTATAGATTACATACACTATGCTTGCAGGCTTCTGAGAGAACCTCACCTCATCTGTTACTGATCGCTTGCTCCTTTGGGAGTGCCATCTCACCTGTTTATCACACTCTGTTACGAGAGTGACATCTCACCTGATTACGATTGCAACCCTCTCTTTTTTGCAATTGTGCTCTCCCATTTGAATGCTCCGACATCTGATCACACACTCCTTAACCTCAGCTGTTCGTGATCTCTCAAATCCAAAGGAGCACCACCTCACATGCTCATAATCGCGTACACCCATGGAAACAGCACCTCACCAGCTCAGGAACGCCCCACCTAACCTGCTCGCGATTAAGATCACCTCACCTTCTCGTAAGAGTACCCTCCTATGGCAGCGCCACATCACTTGCTTGCAAGAGTGCTTTCCTACCGGAGTATCACCTCCCCAGTTTGTGCTAGCGCTTTTGTTCATTGGACATATTTGCAGTCATTCATCTGACTTAGTGCAGTCACATGCTTGTGCACTCCTATGTATTCACACTTAAGCGTGCTCACTTGCTGGCATGCAATCTTCTGGTCACATGTATGTCCTCAAGAGGAGCTCACTCATCCAATCTTGACGTAATATATTTGTGCACTTAAGTGCCATCAGCTGGCTGTTTTAATTTTTGTATAGTTTACGATTAGCTGCTTGTCGTAAATGAGGGAATTCAAGGAAGATGAAAGCTTTTGCAGCTTTATCAATAATGGTAGGCGACTGACAGTTTGTGTAATCTGTAAGTGCACTCAACTGCTGATAAGCAATTCTAGATCAAGAATGCTCTACAGTTCACACCTGCCCTTCTAGAAAGCTGCAGTTATCTGAGCTCATATTTGCCTTCTAGTAAGGCAAGAAACTTGATAATTCTCCATTAGTCAAAAAATTTCGCGAGGTAATAAAATACTTAGAGTACATTCCTTCCCCGAAGATACGTACTTAGCCTCTCTCATGTGGAGGGTGCTTCAAGCCTCAACCGCACCACATACCCCAGGTGAAGGCCAAATGGCCACCGGCCAGTCACTACTGACATGTCTATAAATTTTAACAGCTGAATGCCAGCCTAGGTGAAATAATACTCTTATTAAAGGACTCAGGTTTGTGTAGTTTCGTAAAACGCAGTACTTTCGAAATTGGTGATATTTGGGAAGAATTGGATTTTCACTGAAATAAAGTACAATTCCTGACGAACAGACGAAAGTAGAACCAGCTTGCTCCCATAAGTGTTAGGATTTCTAGTCATTTGAATGAATTCAGATTCCATGTAATGGATCTAGTTGGGTTTTCATTTAATGAATAAATTAGAATTTACATTTGTTCCGTAACCGATATACAAACCACGCTATTTACATAGGGGGTTACTACTTTCGGCATAGCTGAAATGACGAGCCATTAGATTTTAACGAGGGTTAAACTACCCCCGCGCTAGTTAGCACAGGGGTAGGGGAGGGGTAGCTAGCTACCCCCCCCCCCCCACACACACACACTGGTGAGCTGCCTCACTTCACTTTTGGCTTGGACGATGAACAGACTTCTCTGTCCCGTCCTCGCATGGCAGCCATTAATGTTTTGTCTTTAACTTAATTACTTACTTTTCTTATACTTAATATATATGTAAACATTCTGTTTATGTATATATTTGAGTATAGAAATACAGTAAGTTTCCTTTTCAGTGTTTGTGCTGTGTGTGTTGGAAGTCCACTCAATTGTACGACAACTTCTCCGTGTGGTCCCAGGCCCCCACAGTGACATTTCATGGGTCGTGATCTCTCCCTTGGTCCTTCGGTCTTTCCTTCGGCAGGCGCCATGGGGAATCGTCATCGCTGGACTTTATTTATCTGTTTCTCCGCTGTTCCTCCTTCCCTACGCGGAACTTGGTCTATCAGCGTAGGGAACATGGGAGTTTAGTTTGACTACGGTCTCTCTCTCTCTCTCTCTTGAGGTCTTTCACCCTTTTATTACTACTACGTATTACGGTAGCTTCCTTCCCGTTGCGGGTTGAGTTGCTACTCCGTTTATTTTGTCTCATTTATTTTTAATCAAATCTAATTGTATTTGTTAACTTTTCAGCTTCTGTGTAGAATGCTTCCCTTCGGGGTTCATTCGTTCTTACTATTAGTGAACAGTCTTAGATGAATTACATAATTATAATTGTTATAATTCTGTTTTTGTTACAGTTTTCCGCCTTCCCCCCCTTCCCTGAGTGTCAGTGGAGGAGGAGGGCGCATTCCTGGTGCGTAATTCTTATGTTCTTTCCCCTCGGGGTTCCTCTTTGGAGTTCCCCCGGGGGAATAAATGTTAACTAATTATTTGATTTTCACAGTTAACTGTCTATTTTTTTTGTTTGCCTAATGTGCCAACGAAGCAGAGCTGTCCTGTTTGGGCCTGGGGTGTCTGCTGTTGCTGCCTCCATTACGACTTCGTCATGGGCGTGTTCCCTTCTCCTAGAAGTTCTCCCGTGACAACTGTCAGCTCCTTAGTTCATTTAGAATGCTCAGGAGGTTCACCTCCATGGGTGGGTAATTTCCCTTCCGAGGGAGGTTCCCTTCCCAGGTATGAGTTTTTCCCCTTCAGGGGGGGCAACTTCTCTTACCTTGATAATTACCTGGTTGGTTTTTTCCTGATTCTCGGGCGGTTATGCTCTTGGTGCTGAGCGAACACTTTTGTAACCATGCTCTAGGGGCTGAGCAGTTACAAGGCCGGACCATGGAATTCGTGCGATTATGCTTTTGGTGCTGAGCGGTCGCACTTGCAGCTACGCTCAAGGGGCTGGGCAGCTGCAGGAGCTCCTCTTCGGAGGGTTTCTCTTTATGGTCAGCTTGCTGATCCAACGGCCCTAAGGGGCGCCTTCATCAGTTCTTCTGGTCTCTTCTACGAAGTGTTCTCTTCTCTCGTTCGTGAGAGAGTCTCTCGTTCGTGAGAGTCTCTCTCGTTCGCGAGGACACTCTTAGAGACTCATCTTCGGAGAACTCCCCTGCTGTAGTTGCTGATGTTGCTGAAGGCTCAGTTCCCCCCTCCGAACATCCTTCGAGGGGGCAGCTGAGTCCAATGGTCTCTCCCCCTTGGGGGAGTTCACTAACAGAGACTCCTCTCGGAGGACTGATGATGGTGCTCCTGTTCGTGGTCGTCTTCATCTTCAGCCGCAGAGGATCCTCCTCGACGAGAACAGACCGTTACAGCTGCTTCGCTAGACCTTTCGGCAGATCGTTCGCGATCTCCGACACCTGCCAGACCTTCTTGTCTCCCATCTCTGTTCCTGAACGCAGATGCGCAGTGGGCGCCACTCCAACCCGTTTTCCGACGGGCACAGGTCCCTTCAGGGCTAAGGGCTTACCTCACAATGTGAGTAAGTCCCTTAGTGCCAGGTTTTTACCTGTGCAACCTCGTTCTCCTGTGCGCAGTAGTTCGCAAATACTCTCCTGCTGTGGACCAGTCTTCTGCTGAATCAACACTCCAGCGATCTCCTGTAGCTGAGTCTCACCGTAGATCTCCTGATCGCCAACGCTTCTGGGACCTTCTGTGCGGCTACGCGCATTGTGCACCTACGGTCTCCTGAACGCCCACGTTCGCCTGCTCGCCGGCACACATCTGATCGCCCTTTTCTGATGTGCGCAATGCGCGCCAAAGTTCGCCCTCGCGCCCACGATCTCCGGATCTGGGCGCTAGCAAGGAGATTATTTCTTCACTGAACTCCACATTCACCTGCTCGCCAGCGCACATCTACGCCCCCTTTTCTGATGTGCGCAATGCGCGCCAACGTTCGCCCACGCGCCCATGATCTTCGGATCTGGGCGCAGGCAAGGAGTTTATTCCTTCGCCTCCTCGCCGACGATCTCTCTGGTTCTGCACCCTCGCTGATATCTTCTGGCCACGCAACTACGCGCCTACGATCTCCCGGTTCCTGCCTCGTCGCGCGCAGTTCAAGAAGTTCCTACGCTATCGCACAGGCGCTCACAGGTTCTTCTGGACTCGCAGCGCCCTTCTGGAGTTTCGCGCCAAGCGCGCCCACGTGCAGTTCCAGTTCCAGCGCGCCAACGCACCAGCACGCTTCCACTTCACACCACGCCACCCAGGAGACACCTCATAGGCACCCCAGTGCTCTCCTTGCGCGCCAGCGATCTCCCAAGCGTCCGCGCGATTCTTCGCCTGCGTGCAAGCGTTTTCAACGTGCCAATGCTTCAATCGTCGTAGGTTTCCTACGCGCCCACGCGATTCTTCGCCTGCGCGCAAGCTTTTTCAACGTGCCAACGCTTCAATCGTCGTAGGTTTCCTACGCCCCCACGCATTAACTCCTGTACGCGATCGGGCGCTACGCGCCACCGCTCGCCAACGTGCCATCTCTTGCCAACTCACCATCGCTCGCGAACGCGCCTTCGCCCGCCTAAGAGCCATCAGTCGCCAAGACGCGCCATCGCTCGCTTACGCGCCATCGCTCGCTTACGCGCCATCGCTCGCTTACGCGCCATCGCTCGCTTACGCGCCATCGCTCGCTTACGCGCCATCGCTCGCTTACGCGCCATCGCTCGCTTACGCGCCATCGGTCTCCCGGCCGCCTGCACTCGCCCTTACGACCGCGCACATGCGCACCCATGTTCGCCCGCGCGCGAACCAACCGTTTTTCCATCTCGCGAGCGCCAGCCCCGGCCGCCTTCGCTCGCCTTTACGTACGACCGCGCACATGCGCATCCGCGCACCCATGTTCGCCCGCGCGCGAACCAACGGTTTTCCATCTCGCAAGCACCAGTCTCGGCCGCCTGCGTTCGCCCTTACGACCGCGCACATGCGCACCCATATTCGCCCGCGAGCGAATCAACGGTTTTCCATCGCGCAAGCGCCAGCTCGATTTCGTCCGCGATTCACGTCGGGTTTCGCAACGCGGGCAACCTGGCGAGTCTTCTGGAGCGCGTACTTCCAGATCATTGTTGGCATGATCTCTCACCTGTAGACGCAAAGCAGCGCACGTGCAGGAGCAGGAAGAAGCTTCAGAGAGGTCTGGGCAACATTCTTCTCCTTCTTTTCAGGCAGGCCCCATCATCTCTACTCCTCAGGATCGTCCGATCCCCTTCCCTCCAGCGGGAGTCGCTGACACTGTGTCTGTCAGCCGTCAGCAGAGGAGGTACTTCCGTGGAAGGGGCTTACCAGGGAATTTTTATCTCCGCCCGGCAGGTGACATTGTCGACTTCGGAGATCTTAAGCCAGGAGAAAGCCGCAAAGTGTGCCATGCAGGCCACTTCGTGGCTGGTCGTCTGGCTTAGATCTCTGGGCATCCTGTTGCGATCCGAGAATTTGTCCAAGGAGAGCTCCAGGAAGGTCATGGAAACTTCCCTCCTCTCGGGCACGAGCACCATCGTTTCCCGGCTCACCAAGTTTCGAACTTGTGGACAAACTCGATGTTGAAGCATTGAGATGCAGTGACTGAGAGGTTCCTCTCGAAAGTCCCAACCATGGATGTCATCAAGCTCAAACACTCTTCCATCCTTGGAAAGACCTTGTTTTGAGCCCAAGGACGGGGAACGGACAGCTGAGAGGTGGAAAATGTCGAATCACGAAGGCGCTTACATCCGGACCCTACAAGCCTCCAGCGCCTCAACAACAACAGCCTCGTCAGACTAGGACATCGGAACCGGCCCCGGCAGCTAAGACAAGGTGTCTAAACAGCAGCCCCCTCCTGGCAGAGACAAGAAGGGTGGGAAGTCTTCCTGGGGAGGCAATAATCCTAGAGGGAGCGGTCGAGGCCGCAAAGGCTAGGATTGGCAACCCCCCTGCATGGTCCCCAGTGGGGGGATGCCTAAGGTTGCGCGTTCATGTGGCAGCAACTCGGGGCCGATTCCTGCACGATCTCCGTGATCAGCCAAGGATATCACGTCCCGTTCTTTACATCTCTACCGCCACTGACAGCGAATCCAGTGTCGCTGACCTCCTATGCCATGGGATCGGCAAAGGGGCTAGCAGTTCAGGCAGAAGTCGAGACCATGCTCTTGAAGGATGCTCTCCAAAAGGTCATCGACGGCTCCCCCCCCCTCCCCCCCGGCTGCTTCAGTCGACTTTTTCTTGTAAGAAAGCGTCTGAAGTCTGGAGACCTGTCATCGACCTCTCAGCCCTGAACAAGTTTGTCGAACAAACTTCGTTCAGCGTGGAACAGCAGAGTCGATCAGGCTTGTAGTGAGACCACAAGATTTCATGTGCACACTGGATCTGAAGGACGGGTACTTTCAGATCCTAATCCATCCGTCTTCCAACCTAGACAACAAGATTTACCAGTTCAAGGTGCTGTGTTTCGATCTCTCCACAGCACCGCAGGTGTTCACCAGAATGTTCACCCTGATATCTTCATGGCCGCACAGGAACGGCATCCGCCTCCTTCGCTTTCTGGATGACTGACTAACCCAGGCAGTCTCGGAATCAACCCTTCTTCGACACCGAGACAAGCTTCTGGGACTTTGCCAAGATCCAGGGATCATGGTAATTCTCGAGAGGTCTAATCTGCTTCCATCTCAACAACTGGGATATGTAGGCATGATATTAGACTCCAATCTCCAAGCCTTCCCATCAGATGTCAGAATAGCAAGGCTGAGGAGAGTCGCAGAACCTTTCCTCAGACGAGGAGAGTTTCCAGCCCAATCTTGGTTACGCCTCCTAGGTCACCTTTTCTCCTTGTCCAGGCTAGTTCCAAACGGCCGCCTCAGGATGAGATCCCTGCATTGGCGGCCCAAGTCCCGGTGGAATCAAGACAACGATTCCCCGGACACACTGGTCCCTTAGGGACCTGCGAAACGAATGGACCTGCAGTGGTAGTTGACCTACGGAAACATTTGCAAGGGAATGGATCTTCTCGTCCTTCCCCCGCATTTGATGCTGTTCTCGGACTCGTCAAAAGAAGGGGGGGGGGCACGTTCTGAATCAGGCCTATGGTCAGAACCAGAAGGGTACCTCCACATCAATCTGCTAGGAAGGAAGGCCGTATTCTGGCCCTTCAACACTTCCAACAGACCCTGGCGAGTCACTCCGTGAACGACAACTCCATGGTAGTGGCTTTTTTTTCAACAAGCAGGGAGGTACCTTTTCATAACAGCTTTCTCATCTTGTAGTAGAGATACTGAGATGAATCGAAGTCCACTCAATACCCTATCGGCTCGCTTCATTCCGGGCAAAGGAATGTGCTCTCCGACAGTCTGAGCAGGGCCTCACAGATAGAGAGTACCGAGTGGTCTTCGCCCCCCCCTGGTAGCCAACAAGTCCTGACCTTCTGGACCTGTTTGCAACAGCCTTGAATTTCAAGCTGCCGCTGTACTACTCCCCATTCCCAGACCCCAAGGCACTCTGGCAAGATGCCTTCCTACAACGGTAGGACAACATCGACGTCTACGTCTTCCCACCGTTCTGTTTGTTGAGAAGGGGGCTCAACAAGACCAGACTATCGGTCAACCTGTCGATGACTCTGATAGCTCCGCTGCGGCAACATGCAGAGTGGTTCCCAGAACTTCTGCATCTCCTGACGGAACTCCTGAGAGAGCTTCCCCCACGACACGAGCTACTCAAACAACCACACTGCAACATCTACCACAAGCCGTAGCATCGCTTTGGCTTCACGCCTGGAGACCATCCAGGATCTCACAGAGAGAGGCGTTCCGCAACAAGTTGCGGGGCGGATGTCTCGACAGCTGCGAAAGTCATCCGCAGGGGTCTACCAGGTGAAGTGAAGAGTCTTCTGTGGTTGGTGTCGTGGGAGAGGTACCTCTCCCCTACTATTCCAGCAATAGCGGAGTTATTGTATATCGGCAGGAGGAAATGTGCCTTTCGCTCTCGACGGTGGAAGCCTATCGCTCAGCCTTAAGCCTGGCCTTCAGGCTGAAAGGAATAGACATTTCCTCCTAGCCTTAAGCCTGGCCTTCAGACTGAAAGGAATAGACATTTCCTCCTTGCTGGATTTTTCTTCGCTCATACGAAACTACGAACTTACCTGCTCCCAGTCGGAAGTGAGACCACCTCCATGGAACATGGTTCGGGCTCTTAGGGCTCTTAAGAGATCTCCTTGCGAACCATTACGCCAGACTTCTGATCGTCACCTGTCTTGGAAGACGGTGCTCCTGCTCGCTCTGGACTCGGTCAAGCGTGTCAGCGAACTTCATGGTCTCTCTTACGACGTCGCCCATTCAAGAGGATAGGTGGAAGTAACACCTGCAGTTAGTCATCACGTGCAAGCCCTGTTTGGGAGCACAGGGAGGACGGAGAGGAGAGTCATCCAAAATGCCTTTTCAGCCTGGATTCAAAGGGTCATCCATCACGCCCTGAATCCAGACCCTCCTCCGTCATGTCACCTTAGAGCACACGATGTCGGAGGCATCGCAACGTCCCTGGCCTTCAAAAGGAACTACGCTGTGACGCAGGTGCTACAAGCCGGAGTCTGGAAGCAACAAACGACTTTCACAGCCCACTACCTGCAGGACGTGACCCACAGGAGCCTCGATACGTTTTCTATTGGCCCTGTGTTGGCTACACAACAGCTGGTCTAACCTAAGGCTCCATAATGGACAAGTAGCAGAAGGTTTAGGGCATTGTTACCCGGTTTTAGACTGCATGAATGAAAGAAGTGTGTCTGGCCCTTACTTCTTTCTTCATCCTCCCCTCTCTTGGGGAAAGCAGCATCCTGGGTTCTCTGCATAGCTGACCTCAAACTTCTGAAGGTATACCATGCTTCCTTGTGTTCCTAGTATTAAGTTAATACTGTCGCGTCCCCCATACCCTGACGAGGTGGTATTGGGAACGCCCTAGCCTAGAATTCCAGCTAAAGGACTTCAGGTCGACTTCCTAGGACAAGTCACACTTCTTCCCTCCACACACAAGCTTATGTAGGCCGCACGTTTCTTGCATAGCAAGAAACTTGCGAGGTGCAGGGACTCTGATTCTGAGTCCCTGGGTAAGCCAAAGCCAGTAAGGCTGGGGACTTTCCACCCTACCTAAGGGTAAGTCACCCTATGTAAATGGCGTGGTTTGTATTTTGGTTACGGAACAAATGACAAATTCGGAGATAATTTGTATTTTTCCTAACCGTACAAACCTTAGCTATTTACACATATTTGCCCGCCATCCCTGTTCCCCAAGACAAGTCCTACCTCTAAGTGAAGTGAGGCAGCTCACCAGTGTGTGGGGGGAGGGGTAGCTAGCTACCCCTCCCCTACCTCTGTGCTAACTAGCGCAGGGGTAGTTTAACCCTCTTTAAAATCTAATGGCTCGTCATTTCAACTACTGAAAATAATACCCCCCTATGTAAATAGCTAAGGATTGTATGGTTAGGAAAAATACTAATTATCTCCGAATTTGTCATGTTTTTAAATTGCAATATTCTGGGCTAGTCAAACGATCATTGCAAGAGTAGATTCTTACTTAAATAAGGTAGGATTGGGTACTTTGTTAATTATATTGGAACTGGTTAAAGTTTGAATTTAAACGAGGTTTTAGATAGGTGTTTCTACTAGACATTTTTTTTTCTTTACGGGTATTGTTAGAACAAAGCTAAAGGAGGACTGCTGTAATTTTAGCAAAAATGCATATAGGTCATACAAAATTGATGCTTGGTTTTTAATGTTCACACCTTGTGAAGCAGTTCATAGTGCAGTGACTATAACACAATTTTATCCTTACAACATATTATAGCGATTATAAGATTTTTGATATATATATATATATATATATATGTGTGTGTGTGTGTGCGTGTGTGTGTGTGTGTGCGTGTGTGTGTGTATGTAAATATATATATATATATATATATGTGTATATATATATATATATATATATGGTGTGTGTGTGTGTGTGTGTTTTGGCAAGATAACTATTTATTCATTAGCTTTGTTGTAAATATTGTAAATATTGTAAATATTTCGGACGAAATTTAATTGGGCCAGTTCTGTAAGAGTCGATCTTGACTTATTGGCCTAGTTAATCTCATCACTTTTAATAATAATAATAATGCGCATAGGAGTTATTTGATAGTTTCCAGGCAAGTGAAGTTCAGTATCCTTGCCATGGTGTGCATCCCTGTAAGAGATTACTGTTATCAGTGCACCTCACATAGGGTATTTTAGGTAGCTTTCGCTTTGCCCCTAGCTGTGCTTGCTGCATAGCCTTCTATTTCACCCCCATTATTGTTTTATCTCTTACATCTTGCAGTCTGCCCGCTTCTAACCTCTAACTGTAGGGTTTTTCACCTAGTTTCACTTTTGGGTTTAATGGCCTCACAAGGCCCAGCTTTGGGCTATACAGCCAGAATTCATAAATACGATTATTGTGTATAGCAAGATTTAAACGAAAATATAGAATGGCAATCTCCAGTCGGATGCATTGTAGTTGCTACGCTTTGTAAAAACAGGGAAGTGCATAAATGGGCAAAGTGCAAGAACAGTTTACCTAGGAGTAGGGCAAAGGTATGTGAAGATCCTAATGCACTGCAATATAGCTAAGAATCAAACTTAAACCTAAATTTTATAATATTTTAAAGATATAACTATTTATAACAATGGAGAGATTTATGACAAGCAATAAAAAACTAGCACCCAGATGTTATTTGGTAAACTTGTTACTTCTGGGC
Organism: Palaemon carinicauda; assembly: GCF_036898095.1. NCBI lineage: Eukaryota > Metazoa > Arthropoda > Malacostraca > Decapoda > Palaemonidae > Palaemon > Palaemon carinicauda. Next base: position 12,258,653 of record NC_090742.1, read on the forward strand.
TCTAGTGTTGCTGTTCTCTGCCTGAACTAGAACACTCGACAATACCAGTAAGGCTATTTGCCTGTCAAGTTCTCACTTCTGGCATCATTGCCACAATGCATCTGTGTTCTGATAAAGATATTTATCCATCATTCACTGCCCATTTGTGCGGAGGCAGAATTAATGTGTGTTCCTACTCGAACACAAACCCTTGTTCTTTAATAGGAGTATGCTTTCAGTGAAGCTGGATACCAAGTTGGTGGGAGTTACTGTGCTGGATGGTAAGCAAGCCCCACCCACCCTAACAGGCCATTTAGCTCTCACTTTATTTTCATCCAGCGGAGAGTAAAGACGTACTCCCAGCATCCTTATATAGTTTTTAATTTTTTTTTTCCGATCGTTGTGTACAAGGTATTGTAGGGAAGACGAATATTTTTCATTTATATCTGATAAATGCAGTTGTTGGACAGCTGTTTGGGCATCCTGCCAACTACACCTTGTTATTGTTAGACAGCATTACTGTTTGCTATCCTCCTCGCTAGTAAGGTCATATGATGACAGCGATAACGAATCCTCAGGATGTGATTTATCTTCAATGTACGTCTGTTGATGGAAGCCGCAGCCGAGTGCGATGGGAAAGGCTGATTAGGGTGCTACCCATCCCCCTTTTTTTTTCATTCTTCCTGATCCTAGGCGCTAAGGGCATACACCCAACTGCTGTCTCTTTAGAGTTTCTCTCCTCATGAGAGTCACTGGCCGGTGTGACACTGTGAAGGCATATTTAAAGGTCCTTCTGTCTGCTCTTCCAAGAGGAGAGCAACAAAGGCATTTGAGAAGTCCAGGAAGTTCGACCGATAGGATTTACGTTTGTGTGTGACCACCGTTTCTCTCCTTTGTTTCTAGTATTGTTCTCATCTCTGGTCTTCAGCTGCTTAATCTCATCTTAATTTGTTGGGCAGGAACTCACGGTCAATTAAATTTCTTATTCCTGATCTAGATATTAATCTCTTAACAGAGTCGTTCATTTAGTTCGTTATGCATGGTGCATAAAATGTTTCATAATTCTTACCATACTTTGCATTCAAATATTCCCGATAATACTTCCCTATTCGTAATACTAGGTATATACAGTATACATGCCTTCTCTATGAGGCTCAATACTGCACAGTATTCTTGCTGTTTTTTTCATCTGTGACCAAGTTGTGGAATGACCTCTGTAATCAGATAGTTGAGTCGTTGGAACTACAAAAATGCAAACTTGCAGCTAATGTTTTTATGTTGAACAGGCTGATATATCTTTTTTATAGTTCATGAAATATCTATTTTAATGTTGTTATTGTTCTTGAACTGTTATTTTAATTGTTCATTACTTCCCTTGTAGCTGATTTCCTTATTTCCTATCCTATATTTCCTGTTGGTTGTAGTTTGGCTAGCAATAATAGTAATGATGATAATATGGGACTACAGTTTCTCTCCCAATGGAACTCTAAAAAAAGTTTCTTTCCCTATGGGACTCTATTGTATCTCTAAAAGAGAGAGAGAGAGAGAGAGAGAGAGAGAGAGAGAGAGAGAGAGAGAGCCTCATTGTGAGTGCCAATAGTTGTCTTTCACGGAAAGACTTTTCAGAATGCTAGATCCCCACGGGCTATGTCCCACGGGCAAGATCTTCACTCGCTGAATCTCGAAGTTAAGAGAGGGATTCATATTTGAAGAAAGAAAATTCCGTGATAATTTGCAATCTTCCCAACCTGTTAACAATTATGTACACTTTTTAATAAGGAGAAAATTCTGTCGTTTGTCACATTTTTTAGACCATGTATTTTTCACTTGATATTTTAACACTTTTCTAGAAATTATGGTTTTTGATATTCACTATGATTGGTGTTTATTTGGCTGTTTTATATAATTCATTATTTATTGATATAATTCATTATTTATTCATTTTAGTTGTATACCAAAGCAACATCACATGCTTCATTAAATGATTTATATTATTGATGGGTTCCTATAAAAAAAATTATATCCTCCAAATACCGATACAGAAATGTGTAAAAAATATACTGTCAGTTCACTAAGAGGACTACAATACAAAACTAAGTCCAGATCCTATGAGGATATTCATATTCCCTCTTGTAGTTGTAGGATATATGGATTATCCTAAGTCATTGTTTGTCATGAAATAATTAGATACAATATATAACCTGAGGCTTAGATTCATACAAAGGAACACTTAAAACCAGGCAGCATGCAATTGCGAGAGCATTGAAATTTTGCTAAAAATTTGGTGATGTAAACATTATAATAGTCAACGCAATAATTAATTTTAGTCGATATGAAATAAGGCTAGTAATTAGATTAAACGGGGGGGGGGGGGGGGGATGAAGGTAGGACAAGGATATAGCAGCTAATGGTGGACAAAGGCAGGATTGTATGATTAATGGATAAGGTTGAATATATTTTTCATTGATTTAAGATAACTTTGGTTAATCCTTTGGGTTGTTGTGGCCTGATTGGTAACGTCTCTGCTTGGTGTTTGCCAGTCGGGGGTTCGAGTCCCGCTTAAACTTGTTAGTGCCATTAGTGTCTGCAACCTTACCATCCTTGTGAGCTAAGGTTTGGGGAGCCTATAGATCTATCTGCCAAGTCATCAGCAGCCATTGCCTGGCCCTCCCTAGCTTGGGTGGAGAGGGGCCTTGGGCGCTGATTATATGATGTATGGCCAGTCTCTAGGGCATTGTCCTGCTTGATAAGGCAATGTCAGTGTCCCTTGCCTCTGCCATTCATGAGCTGCCTTTTCACTTTTAAAAGACATACTTACTTTTACTTTTACGGGTTTATTTCTCGCCCTCCGTCAGACACTAAAAGTCTGTTCAGGCGGGCCTTGGTGTGTGAAAAAAATAATTTCTTTCCAGTTAATATATTGCTCTGTATCTTATCAGTTATTTCGCTAGCATTTGTATTCAGGCTTAATAGTTTTCAGGTCACTATTATAACACTTTCTAAAAAGATAAGTCTTCAGGTTTTTCTTGAAAGCTGCCACATTTTTGCTATTCTTGACATCGAGTGGAAGGTCGTTTAAAGAGTCTCGGTGCAGCATAACTGAACATTCTTCCTCCAATTGCATGATTCACACTAATTTCGAATAGTCTTTGTGGGTCATCAGCATGTCTAGCTTCAGGGTAGTGGACCAAGCAATCGCGAAGATATTTAGGCTTATCACTTGTAAGTGCTTTGTGGGTCAACAAGCAAATCTTAAATTCAATTCTAGCCTTAACAGGTAACCAATGTAGATCGGTCAACGTAGGAGTTATTCTCTCCCGTAGTTTAATACCTTTTATCAGTCTAACCGCTCGGTTTTGCGCATTTTGAAGCTTTCTTAGTAGTGTATTGGGCAATTTGTAGTACAGAGAATTGCAATAATCAAGCCTTGATATTATGTGACTCGTCACTAAAATTTTTGTACTGCCCTCTGTTAAATATTTTCTAATAAATGCTGTGTTTCTCAGGTGATAGTTACACACTTTCACTGTGTTCACAATTTGGTCCCTCATTGACAAATTACAATTTATCAGTACACCCAAATTTTTCACAACAGGCACAATCCCAACATCAGCATCACCAATTTTATACTTTGAATTAACTGGTAATTCTTCAAAGCCACCTTTGGGCCAAAAACATACATTTTGTTTTATCATCATTTATTTGAGCTTTTTCCTCTGCATCCATGGTTTTTATTTCAGTCATTATCTCATCAATTTTCTTCTTTGTATCTTGTGTTGTTGAAATTGAGAGGTAAAACTGAGTAACATCTGCATATGGTTTAAAGCCCACTTTTTGTTTTTTCAAGATGTGTAATAGCTTGATAGTATATATGTTAAACAAGATAGGGCCCAGAACACTACCCTGTGGTACACCCTTCGTAAGAATTCTCTCACTGGATCGGTTTCCAGAAACTTCTACAATAGTCTTCCTATTCACTAAGTAATTCGCAAAAATTTCAGTGCTTCCTCAGTCACTCCAATAGACTTTAAGTCGTCAAGTAAGTACTCGTGCACAACAGTGTCAAAAGCAGCACTAAGATCTAACATAATCAAAATTCCACACTTTCCCTCATCAAGAAGACCTATCATATCATTCATTATTGAGCATAAGGTAGTTTCTGTAGAATGATTAGCTCTGTAGGCCGATTGATTTTCCGGGAACACCTCTATCTCATCAATATGCGCCCATAATTGCTCACTTATGACTTTTTCAATAAGCTTTGACATGTAGGATAAATCTAAAATGGGCCTATATGAATTTAGCTCGTTTACATCACCTTTTCCTTTTAAATTGGTTTGATCAACGCAGTTTTTTTCACAGCTAGGAAAACAGGATTGTGATATACTTAGGTTAATTATGTCCAGGTAAATATTATATACAACTTGCTTGTTTGGAGCTTCACTTATTGAATTGTTTGGGAAAGGGTCGTTTCCACCATATGTATTCTTCATCTCTCATAACCTTTAACAAGTCGCACATATTTATTTCCTTAAATTTTATTAACTTCTTTCCCTCCTTCACTGGCATAACTGACTGTCCTTCCAAGTGATTTTGGGGGAAACATCTATAGATTTTTTCATTGAAGAATATAGCCAATCTCTCTGCACAAATATTGTCAGGCAAGACATATTTTTTCTTTAATCCCATCAAATTATCCAGGTTTTTGTGAAAGTCCTTCATGTTATTGTTTTTTTTTTTTACATTCGCCGTTGTAGAATTTTCTTTTTTTTTTTTCTAACAGGATGTTATAGTCATTTCTGGCCTTATTATATAGATTTCTGGCTTGTTAGGATTTGGCCCTTTTCCATCTACCTTCCATCTTACGTCTGTGTCTTTTTGTTTTTAATAGCTCACTAGTATACCATCTAACATTTTCGCGTACACTATTTGTTTGTTCTTTACGGGACACATGGTATCGTACATTTTTCCAAAATTGTCGTTATATTTCTTGGTATAACACCCAACACATTCACTGTCTACCATATGTTCACATTGTATGTTCTCACAAGACATTTGCGCTACACTAGCTTCAATAAAATTTTCAGCATCAAAATTTTCCCGTTCTCTATATGTGATCCATTTTTTCAATACTCTGGTGCAATTTATATTAACATCGAAAGTGATGAGTTTGTGTTTTTGAGATCTCAAAGTCTGGTTCCACTTCAAGGTTTCTTATTAGGTCTGAATCTTTCCACATATGACCAAGTCGAGTGTATGACCACCTACTGACGTTGATACCGAAACACTGTTTATTAGATTAAACATCTCAAATACTTCCTTGAGTTCTTTAGTCTTATAATCGTTTTCATTGTCTACCCAACAATTAAAGTCACCACCAATTAATGTATTTTTAATATCGTCCACCACACCCACAAGAATACTAAATTCTTCAATGAATGTCCTCATATTACTCCCTGGTGGTCTATATAATGATATTATATATTGATGTTCTGTTTAATCACGTTAAAGACATGGCTCCAATAGAACTTGGTTTTTAGTTTAATATTGTTGAATAGGTTTGTCCATGGATAGGTCTACCGATTAATTAAAAAACACTAATGTTGAAAGAGCTCGTCAATGAACTAATCGAGAGTAAATTAGTGAGTCAGAATGATAAGTTTGTCCATAGTTCAAGGCAAGATAAGTAAGATGGCGAATCTGGGTAGAGTAGGTTCGTTTATTGATTGAAGCATAAACAGAATATCGACTTGGATAAATGAAATTTATATGACAAGATGGCTGGAGTTGGTTCATGGAAGATCCATACATTATATAATGAAAATTGTGTCATTTTAATTACAAGAATGATAATTTACTTGATAAATTTAGGAAGTTGCTGGCGTTTTTATGATTGGAAACATCACATTAATTTTTCCTTTGCACATCACTATATACTTGAATACAAAGCAATATTCTACACATAAAACTTACCGTGTCAATAAATCCTGTTTTTGCTTAGAATTTATGCATATCTTTTTATGAATATTAAAGGTTTAAAGGCTGCTCATGAATGGCAGGGGCAAGGGACAGTGACATTGCCCTATCGAGCAGGACAAAGCCCTAGAGACTGACCATATATATGTATGATCAGCGCCCCTCTCCACCCAAGCTAGAACCAAGGAGGGCCAAGCAATGGCTGCTGATGACAAAGCAAATAGACCTATAGGCTCTCCTAAACTCACCCCCCCCCCCCCCGCCCTTAGCTCACAAGAATGGTGGGGTTACAACTACCAAAGGAACTAGCGAGTTTGAGCGGGACTTGAACCCCAGTCTGGCGATCACCAGGCAAGGACGTAGTATGTGTCATTGACCAGGTATCCACTGTGGTGTAAGGTAGAATTCTTTATTCAGGGAGTTGTGGTTTATTGAATATCTTTTGTAAATAATGAAGGATTAGGGGAACTCCTGTTAGTCAGTGGATTACCAGAGGCAAGTCACTAGATGATTATAGTGAAGTTTTTTCCTTTTAGGATTTAGGAATTAATACTTTTTCACTTCACAAGAGGAACCTTTGCTTGCAATATTACCATTATAAATGTCATGGTCATATCTAGTTTGTCATAGTTTCCAAAATTTTACATTTAATACTTTATAATATTTCATATTCTTTATAATAATCATTTAGAATATTTGACTAAACTATAGTCTTGATATTGGAGTGCACAGTAAAAGATTTGAATAGAGCTGATATATCTGTACCATTAACATCTTCTATTTACTTTTCAGACCAGAATCAACAGAAGTGGGAAATCAATTATAGCCTCCTGCTCAAGATAGATAATTAAACTGCAAAAATACACCAACGATGAAGATTAGCCGTGATAAATCCGGGATTTACTGCAGAATAAAACCCAGGAAGATTCCGAGGAAGATATAATGTTCCAAGGAAGATTAATTTGATTAGTTTCTGATTTCAAAGGGAGCACCAAAATATTCTCAACTAAAGCGGGCATTCTATCATTAAACTTTCCAGGAGTATTAAAATGACCTTATGATGAATATTATTACGGTACTACTAATATCTTAGAATGCTCAACTGACTATATTTTGGGAGGATTATGTGTTAGAATGGTCACTCCATTTATATCACATAGGTTTAATAGCATTCACTGACTGTAAGATAAAAAAAAAAAAAACAGTAAAGTTACAGTAAATAATATAAATTTTAACAACGATAGTACCAGATTCATTCAAGTTAATCAAAATATTTATATCTGAAGGCCTTAATTTAATTATTAAAGCTATTAATTTTTACAATGTTACGTAATAGATATTTTATTCGTTCCTAATTCTCACAATTTCAGTGCAAATGGAGGTAATTTACTTCGTTTTAAATTGTATGCATCTTTAAGTTGAAAAAATACATGTGATGCTATTTTTTTTATTAAATTCTAAACGCCCAAAATTTAACTTGATAAATAAGGTCAAATCAGCATTTAAGAGCTTGTTTTATTTCTAATTAAGATTCATATTACAATTAGCTAATTATTTTATATTGAACATAATCATTCGTTTGGTTGCCTGAAAACTAATTGGAGATTACGAATATGCCATTGTTAATGGATTCCTATTGCCTCTTTAAAATAATTAACCAGAATGATTATAGGTAATTTTGAATCCATTGGTTTTATATGTATTATTGTAAATGTTTTAGAAAAATGAGGAAATTGATCATTAACAACCAATTGAGACCAACAAATGTAAATGAGGAATGATGACTTCCTTAGAAATTTGCTGGTCAAGTCTTTAATTTTCATCAACTATTTATTAAATTAAATTTCAATTTCCTCTGGACCTCTTAAACATACTTTTTGAATCATAATAATTTTTTTTTTTAAATTGTGTACAATACTGTAAACAAGTTATCTAAATGTGTTACTTAAAGGAAAATTATATTTTTAGCAATTGATTTAAATTAATTCTACAATCTGTACATTAAAGTACATTAATTTCATGTGAATATAACCTACAACTAATTACTTCAACTCTATGAATATAATTTTATCTTTGCCTATGTATACTATTTTATCTCTTCGAGACTGTCATCTAATTATTAGCAACTAACATTGAATTATCTTTTACACAACGTAGAATATATAGTAGGCCTATGATCTCTCGAAATGTATAAGCAGATATGCTTAAGATAAGAGATATTTAACTAAAAAGCCTGGCTCTCTAATTAGTCACATTCTTCCAGTGCTAGTCAGTCACTTTTTTTTTTTTTTTTTTTTGGTGGGGGGGGGGGGGGAAGAATAGCTTATCATATCCTAGCAATCTACATGTGCGTACGTATTGGTATTGGAAAATATTAGAGAAGTAACATAAATACTAATTTGTCTTATGAATATATGAAAGAAGTAACACGAATACTAATTGGTATTATAAATATACTAGATAGGTAACATAAATGCTAATTGGTATTATAAATATACTAGATAGGTAACATAAATGCTAATTGGTATTATAAATATACTAGATAGTAACATAAATGCTAATTGGTATTATAAATATACTAGAGAAGTAACGTAAATGCTAATTGGTATTATATATATACTAGATAGGTAACATACATGCTAATTGGTATTATAAATAGACTAGATAGGTAACGTAAATGCTAATTGGTATTATAAATAGACTAGAGAAGTAACGTGAATGCTAATTGGTATTATAAATATACTATAGAAGTAACATAAATGCTAATTGGTATTATAAATATACAATAGAAGTAACATAAATACTAAATGATGATTTTGTCTTGTTTCAAAATAACCGATATTTCCTTCCCTTTTGTATTAACTGAAAATTTCAGATAAAGCCCCTGTGCCAAAATTACCTTTCATATATTCCAGTTAAACAAAGAGAGAACCAAGTATGCTCTGTAATGATATCCATTTATCTTGTGTAATGAGAAGCAAGGGAAGTCATGGACAGAATAATTTTTACTATTAGTGAAGGGAATAACTTTTTAAGGTCTTAAAACCGCATTGGAAGACTAATAAAATCTCTCTCTCTCTCTCTCTCTCTCTCTCTCTCTCTCTCTCTCTCTCTCTCTCATAATCTTTGAATTAAGGTTATACCCACAGTAAAAATTTACTTTTTGTTCAGAATAGTTTTAAATTGTTTTGAGACTTTTTCCCACCAGGGGTTTTCAAGTTTAATCTTTCAGGTTTAATTTCAGAACTTCGTATCAATTATGTTTTAGGTTAATGATTTTCCTAAAATATTCCTTTAAATTATGCTGGTCACGTGCAACATTCCAATACTTGTTTACAGTATCAGATTTTTTTTAGTCCAGTAAACGGACACTTTTTTCAAAACATTATAATGACAAAATTGCTATTGAAAGGATAAAATCTCTTCGTTACTGGTTTTAAGCTTTGCATAGTCTTTATAAAAGTTCAATTAACTGCCTCATACTCTTAATCTACTGATCTAGGACATAGCATATATAGTTTACATCAGTCGCAGTTTGATTGTTTAGGGAATTTTTCAAATTAGCTTTATACTAAAAGATTTTATTAAATGACTACTACTAAAATTTGAGTTCCAGGAAGTATCAGTTTTTCCATGACAGTCTTAAGAAAAAGAAACCCTCAATGAAGTAGTTTTAAACCAACATTCATGTTATATTTCTTAAAGTGGATTTCTAAGAGTAATTTTAATGTAAAACTTCAAGATTATTCTAGAAAGACTTAAAGAAGTTATACCTAATAATAGGGTTAAGATTAATATTTTGTAAAGAGAATTCTTACACACCTTGTTCTTAATATGTAAGCTGAATATAGGAAGGCAGAAATTACATTTAAGTCACTCCTTCTGAATGGAAAAAATAATCAGGTCGTGGTGAATTATTTAGGACAACAGGAGGAATAAGTACCTTCAGGGAACCTCAGAGTTATTCTTTATGTGTGGATTTCTAACAGTATCTTTAATTTAAAACTTCAAGATTATTCCAGAAAGGCTTCAAAAAGTTATAACTAATAAAAGGTTCAAGATTAATATTTTGTAAAGAGAATGCTCACATACATTGTTCTTGATATGAAGGATAAACATAGAGGAATATAGGAAAGGAGGAATTGCATTTAAGGCACTTCTTCGGAGGAAAAAATAATCAGGTAGTGATCAAATGCTTAGGACATATGGAGGAATAATTACCATTAGGGAACCTCTAAAGACTTATTCTTTAAGTGGGTTTCTAACAGTAATTTAATGTAAAACTTCAATATTATTACAGAAAGGCTTAAAGGAGAAATAATACCTAATAAAAGGGTTAAGATTAATATTTTGTAAAGAGAATCCTCACACACCTTGTTCTTGATATGTAGGCTGAATACAGGAAGGAAGGAATTGCATTTATAAGGCACTGCTTCGTAATGAAAAAAAAATAATCAGGTCGTGATCAATTATTTAGGACAACTTCAAAAGTTATGGGTTTCTTATATCAATTTGGTGGATGCTTGCAAGATTTCTTTCAACGTAGCATTTTGTAGGAGTATTTTAAATGTTGGTATTGTGCTTTTGAAATAATATTTACAGAGATCAGAGGGTCGCATTGGAGTTGGAAATGTATATTGATTCTTTTTTTATAGGTAAAATTGCTATGCAGATGTAATGAAAATAACTTTATATAAGTAGGATGCGAATTGAAAATGGTAATTATGGATTTTTTTCTTGTTTGGGTAGCAAAAAGATATCAAATGCTTAAAACCAGGTAATTTTTAGATACAATAAAATACAATTTTGTCATTTACAGATTTATTAAATACAAATATCAACCATTACAACTTATTTGAGATGTGAGATGCTTGTATAACTCAAAACTGTGCATTGCTTAGAATGATTATTTCAAATATTTTTGTAAATGATAGGCACTACTTGAGAATGTCTATTGCATAAGAATAATTGGTATGGACGAAAATACTTTTAAGATACAAGAATAAAGGTCCTGAATGATATTTTATGGCAGAAAAATGTCATACCAGTGTTTATGGCATATCTACATATATAAGTAAAGGTAAATGACCCAATATTTGGACGTCAGTGGTTAGTGTTATAAGCATTACGGTCTACTTTAGTTATACTTAGGTTCTTTATATTTTAAAGAGTTGGAAAGGGTTTATTCATAATATTGAATACAACATACAGTACATGAATAGCAGAATAGTATCACTGATACACGAAAATGAAACGTCTTAGTTTTAAATAATTCTGAGGTTTAGCCAGCTGGTTTATTTCTTAATATCCCTGTAAGAAATAGTAAAACCTAAGATTTTTAAAATTTTTTAAACTGAGATCGTAAGGTAAGACTAGTCTTGTATGAGATTGACTGTGAACTGTTCAGTCAAGTATTTCCTAAAAAGCCTGACTTGATTTGCATATGCTCACAATTAGCAATATTGTTGCTAATGACAATAATAGACAAACTTTGTGTGCCTGTATAGGTCAAATGAAGCACTTCAAGGAATGGTGCACTGAACAAGTCTTTTCAGAGAAGAGCTTTATCATATAAGACTGGTCCTACTTATCTATTTAGATTTTGAAAATGAACAATCTTAGGATTTGCCACCTCTTTTGGGGATATTAAGCAATATCCTCCCTTACTAAAGCCCAAGATTGCTAAACTCGAGTCTTCTCATTTCCGTTTTGGGCGAAAATGATTTAGCTATTCATAGATATTGTACTCTTAAACGAACCCTTTGCAGCTCTGATTATAATTATTAACCTCGGATATGACCAAAGTAGTCAGTAATGTGTGTATTACTAAACACTGACGTCCAAATATTAGGCCATCTACCTTTACCTGTATATGTAGTAATACCATTAGTACTGGCATGTTCTTTTTCTACCATAAATTATCATTCAGGACCCTTGTTTTTTGTATCTTAAAAGTATTTTCATCTATAACAATTATTCTTATGTAATAGACATTTCTCAAGTAGCGCCTATCATTTACAAAATAAAAATATATTTAATCACAAACAATATAACTATATTCATCATTGTAACATTTTAGGAATTCAGGAAATAAAATGCATATAAAAGTATTACAGATTTTAATTTAGTTTCCCTTTATATATGAAAGAAAACGTAAAATGAAAATTGAAAACATGAAATAGAAAACGTGAGAATATAATAAAGAAAACGTAAACACCTGCATTCTCCCTATAACCAACCCCATATGGCCGAGTATTCTCCTTAAAGGACCCCCAACCCCTTCTAGTACCAGTAAATGCCTTATTCCCCACGAAAAAGGGGCCAAAAGTTTTCATGAAATAGTCCTTTCTCCTAATTAGTCACTTGTCCAGATGGACTGTTATTAAACCCCCCCCCCCCCACATACAGAGCTGGTCCCCCCCCCCCCCACTGGAGTATGAGAGCAGTAGTAGTTTTATGAATATAAAGTACAAGTCAAGATGGCCGAACTGTCTCGGTAATTCATTTTGGACCAAAGTCCACTTCTTAATCCAGCAATTTGTCAAGTAGGTTTTTCCCGACTTAAGTCATGATAATAATGGCTTTGTTATTTCCATTAGTTAACTTTTCCCAAAAGCCTTTTAATAAATATTGAACCTATTAAATACCGAAATAAGTACTTGAAGCTTCTAAACAACACGATATGGCTGAAGACAAACTTAGAAATTTGATAGAATATTTTATTGTAGAAGATTGAATGCCAAACATGAGACAGGTTTTGTTGTAATCAGTTTAGTTATATAATTGAAATACAAACACTATGAAGTCAATGACAATATATACCAAATTCATGAAACCACATTTTCTGAAAGCTTTAAACCCCTGGATTCAAAGAAAACTTCACGTTTGTCATGCATTGAGCTCACGATTCGACCAAGAAAGGCTCTTAGGTGAGTCACCCTTCATCAAATATGTTGTTGAATGACAAATCGCGTTTTCTTTGTTTCCCTAGATAGTCTTCATTTTCTTTCTTTGACAACTATAGGGGAAACTAAAGCTCAGCATTTGAAGTTACATAGTTCATGAATGTGTAGGGTAAGTAGGGCTTTTTCTAATGGAGTAAAATTATTAGTAAAAAAAAGGAGGAAAAGGAAAGCCCACCAAGGCCATCCCCTGTCCCACCTAGTAACTAGAACTTAATGCAAAGTTTTCTTTTGATGAAACAATGTTACTAGGCCCTTGAATGCTTTCCTTTTCCTTCTTTTTTTTTTTTTAAATGTTTTATTAATAATTTTACAAACAATGATATCGAGATTGTGATTTAAAGACTTCAGGAATAGTTTGCAGCTCTTCTAAAGTTAAATGGTAAAACATTTATGTCATTAATTACATTACAATAAGGCCGTTTCCAGCTATTATAGCGTTACGTTAATTTTTTAATGAAACAAGAAATTATACTCTTAGACAAGAAAAATTCTTTATACTTTTAGAGTTTAAAATAAATTAGAAATCTATAAGAAGTAATAAAAGGTCACTTTCAGTCCTTTATGCAATTTCAGAACGATCCATTACTACAGACACCTGAAGCTCGGTGAAAAGCAGACAAGATTCACAAATGCCAAGTTGCCTCCCTGTCTCGCCCCATTTCATGCACATGATTGAGTCAGGTAAAAGAGAAGAGCCGTGCAAGACTACTGCCCTGACCATCCTTACTACTCCTCCCAGCAGACAGTCAGATCGGACCGAAGTACGCATTCATCTTACACGTGGACACCTAAGTCACTTTAGCTGTGTAATAAAGTTCTCAAATACAAACCCCTGGAAAAACAACGTTGGAAAGCAAGTTTAACCCAGAACACTTTATAAAGCTAACATCATTATTCTAAAGAAAAATAATGGATTTTATATAACTATGACTAATAAAAATAACCTTATGAAAACTTTTGTTTTACAGGCAAGATAGAGTGTTATGAAACATATGCTTCTAATTGAAATTTACCTACAGCTTTAGGTAAATTAAGTTCTGATTCAAAGGTACATGTAATAAACATTGGCCTACACTAAATAATCCTAAAATATACAATACCCCTAGATATATGTTGGTCTTGTACAACTAGAGTATTAAAGTTAACGTCCACTAGATACTATCCTAAGCTTATAAACCCTTACTACAGTATAATAACCTCAGCATATAATCCCTTGATATACTATCATCTTATAATTATTCATAACACTTACTATATTGTCCTCTGATCATAGTCCCTTAATATACTACCACGACACATATTCCTTTAAGATATTCTCAGACAGTAATCAAAGGAAATTGTTCGTCATTACGTATTTTCTGCAGGTCCTGTGAAACTTAATATTTAACTACAAGTTACAGTAAAATAGTTATGATCAAGCTATTTTAGCAATTGAAATAATTTAATACTCTTTGGATTTTTTTTGTCTTCAAGAAACTTCGGATTAACTCAACCTGAAGTGAAGTATAAATTGCATTTTTAAAGTTACTAGAATGAGCTCTGACACAAGACAGACAGATAGAGATATCCTCTACTGAAAACTGGCACAAAATGATCAGATATTAAATGACACATGATTTTAGTATTGTTCGGAGCAAGAACTTCTCTGAGGTAAATCCCTTCAATCTAAGGCAGTTAAAAAATTAAACAAAGGCAAATATATCTTTATATTATTAAATACTTATTCGTCTATGACAGCCAGCAGTTCACCAAGCTAACGGCATTTAATAATAATGAATTACCTACGTGTTTTAATTCAGAAAAAAAAAACTGAAAGTAAGAGAAACACAGGACCAGCAAAAATAACTTCTATACAAGCTAATTATAGCTTTGAAAATTTATACTAATGACGAGAGAAGCATCAAACTCAAATTTCTATGAACAAAAAGATATTATAATCTATCTTTCTAAGTGTCTTTATGAAGACTAAACTTTTTCCCATTAAAGATAGTTCAACAAATCATATAATTAATACCTCAAAACACTAAAATCGAGAAAAGAATTTTGATCTTTACAGACGTTCTTATATAAATTCATATAAATGACTAACCTTTCAAGTTAACATAATTATTTCTGAAAATCTGCCATATTTAGGCATATACTAAAACATTAAATGATTTTCTTAACCTAATAAATTCTTAAGATTATAACACGAGCTATTTAAAAAACTTAAAATAGAAATTATTTTTTTAATGATCTCATTACTGAAGGTGAGGATTCTATACATTAGGGTAAAAATTATTATTATTTTTCTTTTTTTTAAAGAAAATCGAGTTTGAGGCTTCCCAATGGGCTGACTGACTTTGTCCCACTTACTAAATGGATAGAGGGTATTTTTCACCTTTACACATAGTTAACTGGGAGTTTATCAGAAGCAATTATAATGCAAAACCCACCTTAATTCAGCATGGAAAACCTGTAATCCTAATTTGTACCGATCTACATAAAAATCTGTAACTAATATATTTTCAGTCTGACTTCTTTAAGGAAACACTAACAAAAAAATTTACTTCCTCTGTCACCTTTAGGACATCTATTGAATGGATATAGGCAGAAGAACGACCTAACTTTTCCATAGGAATCTCACACCAACCACTCAATCCTGGCACAAAAATCCCTCATTCCTTGCAGTGGAATTTATTCAAAAGACTTTCATACAATAAAATTCCAACATTAAATATTTGCAAATTCTCATCACAATTAAATCAGACTGATATTAAGGATGAAAATATACTGGGTTTTAATCATGTTGCTATACTGATGTGCAAAGAATAACTATCATATATAGTTAAAATGGCTTAAAATCATTTGATCTCGTTAACAATGAGAAATAAAAAAAAAAAAAATAGACGGGAAACTGGATGGAATTTAGGAACATAACAGTGTTCAGACCTCTGATAACCCTGCAGGTACACTTTGAAGTAAAAGTTAGAAAAGCTAAGACGACTCATTCTTCCATCTAGTCACTAGATGGAAGAATGAGGACAGGAAAGTACCAAGTAAAGTTATATTGCAGCAACAGAAGGACTTGAAGAAACGCTGCCTCGAGAGTTAAGTAATGCCTACATAGAATCTTGTGAGGTGCACTGACGGCGCTACCCCCTTCTGGTTTCAGAGAGAGAGAGAGAGAGAGAGAGAGAGAGAGAGAGAGAGAGAGAGAGAGAGAGAGAGACCCATTTCACTGTATTGTGGAACAGAAAAAATAACACTAAGGTAGCTTGGTTATGCAATATTCAATTACCCCTTTTTCATTTTCAATCATTTTTAATCTTATCTTATAATCTGCCTTTTAATACTTAAACTACTCTAGCCTGAGTGAGCCCTGATAATCCCTTAAGGGGAAACAATTAAGCCAATAATAACCTCGAAGGGTGTGGGCACAGAAATAATTAATTAAAATTCAGGAGTGTATACTTTCTCTTTAGCAAGATTAAAACCTTAAGAGACCTTTAATATTGTACTATAACATTCTAAATTGTACCCTCTTTCAATATGAAATTTGTAAAATTTCTCATTGCATTAATTTCGTTCGAGACGTGCACAAGTATTTTATTCTTTTTTTTTATCATTAAAATATATTCGTTATATATGAGCGATATTTGTTATCCCTATGTTAACTATCAGAGTGTGAGTTTTTTATCATTATGATTCTAGTCTAAGTTCACGCTAGTTTCAAATAGGATGAATTGATAGTAGTTATCTAATGAATTAAAAGAAAGTCCAGGGAATCTAACAAATGAACAAAAGCTAAAATGACTAAACTAGAAATGTCAGGTATGAATCTGCCCACAATCCAGTGTATAATCTATCAATTTACAATTTCTTTATATTGTCAAGATATCTAACCATTGAGATAGTTAAGGGATTAAAAAAGGGCGTAAATTAGATAATAGAAATATCTATATTCAGGGCATTAACAACCTTTCGAATACGATATTCCAATTATTACTAACTTTGCAGGTCTAAAATAACTAACACGTCACTTACAATGTTATGAATTTTCCTAAAAGAAGGAAACCTTTTAAAGACAGGGCTATTTCTGCACATCAGTATTACATTAACCAAAAACGCTATCCAGAAATCAATGCATCTTTAAAATCAGGTTATGAGAATACTTAAAAAAAATACAATTGTATGGAAATGGAACTTTCATACCTCGACCAATATAAGGAAACATTTTTTTTTTTTGCCAAAAAACCCCCCAGATATTTCATACTTAATATACACAAAACTGACGAGATTTTTTAAAAATTTTATAAACCTATTTCTTATACTAAATCAGCTTTCGCCCCGTTTTAAACAACCCAACCCGGCACACAAACACACACACACCTCTGAATTAACGTCAACAATAACATATTCAAGAACTTATTACACAATTCCTCTAAAAGTGATTAAAGTGTTATTTATCCCTTCTTTATGTCATGGGCCCAAAAGACACGAGACAAGAAACAAAGTAGAGTTTATGAACCGAGCTGTGGACCTTTTCAGAGAGCCCAGGTATCTCGCCATAATAGAAAGCTCTGAAATGCAAGACTTCAAAATTACTCTCTTACCACATTCATTGAAACAACTACGTTAAGTACACTTATCATTAATCTTTAACATTTTAATTATGCTAGAACCTAAAGTTTATACAGAAAATTTTGCAAATAAGTTACCACTGATTACACATTAACTTCAAAAAGAGCATAAACATGTCTGGAGCACATTGAATCACAATCCTTTTACATTAGATAGACTTTACACTACTTACATAACACAATTCATTACAAATTTGATATTTTTGTCATTGACACAAGTGCATAGGCTACATATTTGCTAGAAATTAAAATGATAGTACCAAAACCTGAAAATATGACATTATAACCTCCTACAATGCAAGCTTCTTAAACATTATGAAATACTTGATTTGAATAATTATAACAAATTAAAAAAAATCTGATAAACCATTACAAACTTAACGAATTTGAGGCTCTTGAGAAAGTTAAAATTGGCATAACACATCATAATTTTTCATGACTTAGCAGTCAGGATAAAACCTACACTGACAAGACAGCTGGATCAATAAGCAGACTAAAATCCAAAATGTTTGCCAATACAGGATATCGGCCTTTGACAAGTACAATATATTCAAGTAAACACATTGAGCTACAGCTCTCAAGACACCAGTGAAAGAATGAACATGTTCTGTATATGAGGAATATAATAACAGTCCAAATGAACAAGTGATTACTCTAGTTAAGATCAGGATCTACCTCATGAATCCTTTGGCCCTTTTCATGGTGAGGAATAAAATGGCAAATGCTGATACTCAAAGAGGAGGGGGACAGTGGGAGACTCATCAGCCATATGAGGCAAGTGTCTTTTTTATAACATTTCCAAATTTGGGATAAGGAAGGATCAAGGATGGGAAGTGGGAGCTCTGAAATTGGAGGTGAGCATCAGGTTAATATAAATAGAGAACTTCATCATGTTATTCTTCAAGGTATTTACATGTAGCCCCTCAAGAGAGAGAGAGAGAGAGAGAGAGAGAGAGAGAGAGAGAGAGAGAGAGAGAGAAATATTACTAATTACTTAGAAAGTAGGCCTACCTGGAGATTAAAGGAGCGTCCTAAGACTGGAGTGGCCATTAAAATGCATCTAGTTAATATCCCATCCCAAATCCACTATTACTTACAGAACCAAATGATTCCAAACTCTTCTCCTTCCATTTAGCTAAATAGAAACACTGCACCTTAAGATTTTATTGACCCAAGAAATTAATAATTTGATCTATCTATGCAATTCCTTCAATAGGCGTTTTGGTAATCAACGGTTTGCTGAGGTCGCCTTCTAAAACTCCCAATTAACAAAAGATATTTTCTAATATCAGTCACCAGTCACACAATATTATATTCTTTTATTTCATGCAATAGGTCTATAGTTATTCATAAACAAAGAAAGTTTTTGAAGTTTACTCTAATAGCTGCCATAGAGTATTTCTATTTACCAAAACGTTACAAACACTTTATCAAAAATACTTTACTTCTTAACGTTAAATCCAAAATATCGATCTGAACTTATGGCCTTAAATACATCCTTAATCTTTACCCCGTGTACATTTCTATTCACAAATACCGTAAGCTAGACTCTACTTCTTTCACCAATATTTCATGACGTTCTTTATTTCTCTCATATTTACATATGTAATATTTTGTACTTTCATTAACCGATAGACTGTAACTTATTATTTCATTCCTCAGCATTATTTCACATTGCCTATCACCATTAGTTCATAATATATTTAGGATTAGATTGGGTTTAGGAATTTTAGCTATAAAACTATACCGGGCACTGTAGGGCCATTCTATGCCAAAATGCAACAAACGTATACCTCTACAGTTACACTGTAACAAGGGATAAAAGATTGAAGAGAAAAATGGAAGAAAAGAATCGGGAAGAGAGTTAAGCAAAAGGATATAAAGCAAGTGCAGGTAGGGTCAGAAGAAACATTGAGTACAGCTGGGGTCTTTAATTTCATAAATTTCATACAAAAGCAACAGGAGAGAGAGAGAGAGAGAGAGAGAGAGAGAGAGAGAGAGAGAGAGAGAGAGAGAGAGAGAGAGAGAGAGAGAGAGAGAGAGAAACTGTTGCAAGGCAATACAAAAGGTCAAAGAGAGGATGGGTATTGGGATGAAATTTGACTAATATTTAGAAATTATTTACATTGAAAAATAAGACATACAAAATACCATCTTTATCTTAAACGTATATATCAAAAGAAATATTCTAATTTGTTTTCATCCTTGGAAAACATAGAACTATACAAGGAATACATTATTTTTAATAAAAGGAAAGCATAAGTTAATTACTGTACATGTATTATGTATTATGTATTATGCTTTTAATATTTTCTTATTTGAGAAACAAAAGGGGAGGAAGCAAATTTCTTACTAGTTTTATGATAGTTTTGGCAGATAGCATAGGAAGAAAAACTTGAGGTGCTACATGTGAGACACATACCTTGAATTTAATGATACAGAAGTTCTCTTTTAAATATCCCGACAAAATAAAAGTAAAATTATTGGAAATATGAATCAATTTTAAATACAACAATTACAAAGATTTTGACAATTAGATCTTAACTCACAGGGTAATGCCAGGTATCTCTGGTACATAAAGATTGACAAGAAAACTGGAACTCCTGAAAACAAGAGAGATTGGAAAAAACTAGTAAATTTGAATAGAAACAAGAAAAAAATGATTGTCATGAATAATCAATGCAATGAGTGGACAAAACAGCTTCTTAGAATGTTATTTTTATTAATAAAATAAATTTTTGAATATACTTACCCGATAATCATGTAGCTGTCAACTCCGTTGCCCGACAGAATTCTATGGAGGGATACGCCAGCTATCACAATACTAGAAGGGGGTGTATTTACCAGCGCCACCTGTGGCCAGGTACTCAAGTACTTCTTGTTGACACCTCCTCAATTATTCCTCGGTCCACTGGTTCTCTATGGGGAGGAAGGGAGGGTCGATTAAATCATGATTATCGGGTAAGTATATTCAAAAATTTATTTTATTAATAAAAATAACATTTTTCAATATTAAACTTACCCGATAATCATGTAGCTGATTCACACCCAGGGGGGTGGGTGAAAACCAGTGTACAAGATTAAAGGATAGCTAAGTATCCCATATTTCATATAATCAGTTATCCACAATAACAATGAAATAATAAGTACCTGGTAAGGAAGTCGACTTGAACCGTTACTCTGCCTTTAATAAGATCGTCTTCCTTACTGAGCGCAGCGTTCCTCTTGGGAGGCTGAATCAACTCAAAGGTGCTAAAGTATACAGGGCTGCAACCCATACTAAAGGACCTCATCACAACCTTTAACCTTGGCGCTCCTCAAGAAAGAATTGACCACCCGCCAAATCAACAAGGATGTGGAAGGCTTCTTAGCCGACCGTACAACCCATAAAAAGTATTCAAGAGAAAGGTTAAAAAGTTATGGGATTATGGGAATGTAGTGGCTGAGCCCTCGCCTACTACTGCATTCGTTGCTACGAATAGACCCAGGGTGTAGCAGTACTCGTAAAGAGACTGGACATCTTTGAGATAGAATGATGCGAACACTGACTTGTTTCTCCAATAGGTTGCATCCATAACACTCTGCAGAGAACGGTTCTGTTTGAAGGCCACTGAAGTAGCCACAGCTCTCACTTCATGTGTCCTTACCTTCAGCAAAGCAAGGTCTTCTTCCTTCAGATGAGAATTTGCTTCTCTAATCAGAAGCCTGATGTAGTAAGAAACTGAGTTCTTAGACATTGGTAGAGAAGGCTTCTTGATAGCACACCATAAGGCTTCTGATTGTCCTCGTAATGGTTTTGACCTTTAGATAGTACTTAAGAGCTCTAACTGGGCAAAGTACTCTCTCCAGTTCGTTCCCCACCATGTTGGACAGGCTTGGGATCTCGAACGACTTAGGCCAAGGACGGGAAGGAAGCTCGTTTTTAGCCAAAAAACCGAGTTGTAAGGAACATGTAGCCGTTTCAGATGTGAAACCTATGTTCCTGCTGAAGGCGTGGATCTCACTTACTCTTTTACCTGTTGCTAAGCACACGAGGAAAAGAGTTTTTTAATGTGAGGTCCTTAAAAGAGGCTGATTGGAGCGGTTCAAATCCTGATGACATTAGGAACCTTAGGACCACGTCTAGATTCCAGCCTGGAGTGGACAACCGACGTTCCTTTGAGGTCTCAAAAGACCTAAGGAGGTCCTGTAGATCTTTGTTGGAGGAAAGATCCAAGCCTCTGTGGCGGAAAACCGCTGCCAACAAACTTCTGTAACCCTTGATCGTAGGAGCTGATAGGGAGCTTACGTTCCTTAGATGTAACAGGAAATCAGCAATCTGGGTTACATTGGTACTGGTTGAGGAAAACTGCATTGGCCTTGCACCAGCTTCGGAAGACTTCCCATAAAGACTGATAGACTCTGAGAGTGGATGTCGTCCTTGCTCTGGCAATCGCTCTGGCTGCCTCCTTCGAAAAGCCTCTAGCTCTTGAGAGTCTTTCGATAGTCTGAAGGCAGTCAGACGAAGAGCGTGGAGGTTGGGAGAACCTTCTTTACGTGAGGTTGACGCAGAAGGTCCACTCTAGGAGGAAGAGTCCTGGGAACGTCGACCAGCCATTGCAGTACCTCAGTGAAACATTCTCTCGCGGGCCAGAGGGGAGCAACCAACGTCAGCCGTGTCCCTTTGTGAGAGGCGAACTTCTGAAGTACCCTGTTGACAATCTTGAACGGCGGGAATGCATACAGGTTGAGATGGGACCAATCCAGCAGAAAGGCATCCACGCGAACTGCTGCTGGGTCTGGAATCGGAGAACAATACAAGAGGAGCCTCTTGGTCATCGAGGTAGCGAATAGATCTATGGTTGGCTGATCCCACAGGGCCCAAAGTCTGCTGCAAACATTCTTGTGAAGGGTCCACTCTGTGGGGAAGACCTGACCCTTCCGGCTGAGGCGATCTGCCATGACATTCATATCGCCCTGAATGAGCCTCGTTACCAGCGTGAGCTTTCGATCTTTTGACCAAATGAGGAGGTCCCTTGCGATCTCGAACAACTTCCTCGAAGGAGTCCCTCCCTGTTTGGAGATGTAAGCCAAGGCTGTGGTGTAGTCGGAGTTCACCTCCACCACCTTGTTAAGCTGGAGGGACTTGAAGTTTATCAAGGCCAAATGAACTGCCAACAACTCCTTGCAATAGATGTGAAGTGTCCTTTGCTCCTGATTCCATGTTCCCGAGCATTCCTGTCCGTCCAGTGTCGCACCCCAGCCCGTGTCCGATGCGTCCGAGAAGAGACGGTGGTCGGAGGACTGAACAGCCAATGGTAGACCTTCCTTGAGAAGAATGCTGTTCTTCCACCACGTTAGAGGAGACCTCATCTCTTCGGAAACAGGAACTGAGCCCGTCTCTAGCGTCATGTCCTTTATCCAGTGAGCAGCTAGATGATACTGAAGGGGGCGGAGGTGGAGTCTCCCTAACTCGATGAACAGGGCCAGCGATGAAAGTGTCCCTGTTAGACTCATCCACTGCCTGACTAAGCATCGGTTCCTTCTCAGCATGCTCTGGATGCATTCTAGGGTTTGGAAGATCCTTGGGGCCGACGGACAAGTCCGAAAAGCTCGACTCTGAAGATCCATACCCAAGGAGACAATGGTCTGGGATGGAACGAGCTGAGACTCCTCAAAATTGACCAGGAGGCCCAGTTCCTTGGTCAGATCCATAGTCCATTTGAAAATCTCCAGACAGCGACGACTTGAGGGAGCTCTTAAAAGCCAGTCGTCTGACGGAGCCGGACACAAGATCATGATACTGCTGCACAGTCTGTAAACTGTCAATCATGGGCAAGCGAGGAAGTACAGTGACAACCCGAATCTGTCTAGACTGTCTGGGTCGTACAGACAACTCCTTAACGGGTTGCTGAGGTTGCCCACTGCGTCACAACAAGTCCCTTCTGTTGGTTGTTGAACGTCTTCCCCGTGACACATTGACTCCGTAAACAAAAAATCCTCTAACAAGGACTAAGCTTGGACTGCATGTCATGCAACACAGCTCAAGGTCTATGGGAGCAGGTGTGGTAACAGACGGGATTAGCGGCTGAAGTGTAACCATTACCTTCCCTGTAAGCATGTTATGCTTAAATAAAAGTCCATAAGAGGTTATGCAGCTAAAGGCTCCCTCCAAATGACAGAGTCCTCAAGGGAATATCAGAAGGAGGGAGAAAAGAACTTTCTCATCTACAGGGACCTTATCCTAGAAAAGCTAAGTTCTCTGAGTGAGGGTTCACTGGTGCAAAGCAGCAGACTAGAAGGCAACGTTATGAAACTGCTTGACAGTCTAGTGAGTTGGCAACAACCCAAGATGTGTTGAGAAGCATGCGGTAAGGTATGCAGAGCATGATGTATGCAGAGTATGCTGTATGCAGAGCATGCTGAATGCAGAGCATGCTGTATGCAGAGCATGTTGTATGCAGAGCATGCTGAATGCAGAGCATGCTGAATGCTGAGCATGTAGGAAGTAGAGCCTGCTGTAAGCAGAGCCTGCTGAAAGGAAAGCAGAGCGTGTGCATGGCGTTTAACATTTCTCAGAAATTCCATGACCAGTGCTAGAGTGCTTAATGCATGCTTGCATGGGGTTTAAACCATGGTATGCTGAACAGCAGAGTCAGAACGAGCTGGAACAACAACAGAGGTTTCCTCAACTTGAGGGAAAACCTGAGGTTCAGACTGCATAGGCTGAACAACAGACGGAGCAGAAGGCAGGTGCAAGGGTGAAGGAGGTTGACTCCTAGCAAGAGTTGCACCCAAGGATTGTACCAGCTAAGCGGAGGACGGAGGCGGAGTAGTCCGTTCCTGTTCCTGAGAGATGAGTGGAGCATGAGAAGGTTGAGGCTGCGCAGAACAAGGTAAAGTTCTAGCAAGCTGAGGCTCCTGAGGCGCAAGTGCGTGGTGTAGATGAGCTTGCCTAGATGAGGGTTGAACTCGGTGCAGCGCTGGTTGAGCAGACAGACTCACGGAGGGGAGAGGTTGTTGTACCCCAACCGAGAGTTGCACCACTGGAGGAGCAGCAAGGGGAGGAGGAGGAAGAGTGTAACTCTCCTGATCCCAAAGCAAGGGTTGCCTTAAAGAAAGCTGAGGCTGAACAACACTGTGAACAGCAAACTCCGAAAGTGGTTCAACATCGTACGCCTGGCAGATGGAGCTGCGACTGGGTGCAGCGAGTGCAGGCGGGTGCAGCACAGGCTGAACGGGTGCAGGAGGTTGGTGCACCACCGGTGCAGGCGGGTGCAGCATAGTCTGAACGGGTGCAGGAGGTTGGTGCACCACCGGTGCAGGCGGGTGCAGCACAGGCTGAATGGGTGCAGGAGGTTGGTGCACCACCGGTGCAGGCGGGTGCAGCACAGGCTGAACGGGTGCAGGAGGTTGGTGCACCACAGGTGCAGGAGGTGCAACACTCTCAGCACGACACTCACGCATCAAGTCCGAAAGCTGTGCTTGCATGGACTGTAGTAGAGTCCACAACATCATACGCCTGGCAGATGGTACTGTGATCAGGCGGAGCGAGTGTAGGAGGAGGGAGTGTAGGCGGAGGCGGTGGAGCAACACTCTCAGCCCGACACTCACTCATCAAGTCCGAAAGCTGTGCTTGCATGGACTGTAGTAGAGTTCACAACATCGTACGCCTGGCAGATGGTGCTGCGACCAGGCGGAGCAGGTGCAGGCTGGGCGAGCACAGGCGGAGCAGGTGCAGGCTGGGCGAGCACAGGTGCAGCGAGAACAGGTGGAGGGAGTGCAGGCGGTGCAACACTCTCAGCCCGACACTCACGCATCAAGACCGAAAGTTGTGACTGTATGGACTGCAGTAGAGTTAACTTGGGGTCGGCAGACACTAAGTTCTGCTGAGGTAAAGCCTTAACAGCAGAGATCTGTTGTGGCAGAACCTTACTCCTCTTAGTCGGAGTGTAATCAACTGATGACTTAGGAGAGTCAGAGCTAACCCAACGACTGCATTCGGGTTGTGAACTTTAACTTCGTACGTCTGGCATAGGTCTGGACTTAACGTTTAAGAAGTCTTGAGACCTGAGACCAGCGTTACTCTGCCTTTATTTTCTCCCCTAATCTCTTCTGCAGACGAGCAAAATAAGGGCTCAATCGTCTGCGGGTGGGAGTGACGGTCTCGGTAAGACACGCCCACAACCACCGAGAATACTTCTGTGCACCGATCAAGGCCTGCTGAACCCTTATGCCCTTCGACATTGCTTCTCCCCTGGGCTTGGGAGCTTGCAAGAGGTCCCGGACTGGGAGGACGACTGGCGCGCACAAAAGTACCCTCACGCACTAATCACTTATCACTTTGATTTCTGTTTGCACTTATTTCACTGAACTCGAAACTTAAGTGGTTTGTACCTGAAATACGCAATTCTATCCTTTCTCAAAGTTAGTAATTGCGAAAACAGAATTACAATGTAACAGAAAAATCTAATGAAAGATAAATCAGTGGTTGGAAAGAGACTAAACACTAGATCACTCTAGAAACGTTTAGTTTCTTCCCCTAAAGAGACTAGGGAGAAGAGCAAAAATCGATAATGACGTTACTCGTACGCCTGGCAGGCTTGAATGAAACGTTTATCCTCTTTCTCCCTCCGTCTCTATCTCTCTCTCTCTCTCTCTCTCTCTCTCTCTTGACTTAGAACCTGAGAGAAGAGCCCAATCATATATATCGTTAAAACATATTATTGTTAAAGGAAAAAACTGCAAAGTTCCTTTATTAGGATCAAAACCATTAAGTTAAGAAAGAATGAACAAAACGCTAGACACGGTTACTCTTACTGCAACGTGAAACCGTGAACATTCTTTCTCTATCGTAACGATAGAGTGCAAGTTGAACGTTCTGAACGTCAACAAC
Source organism: Palaemon carinicauda (assembly GCF_036898095.1). Lineage (NCBI taxonomy): Eukaryota > Metazoa > Arthropoda > Malacostraca > Decapoda > Palaemonidae > Palaemon > Palaemon carinicauda. Next base: position 12,285,070 of record NC_090742.1, read on the forward strand.
TGCAGAGACAAAACAAAACGTTAGTTCAGCTTTGAAAACAGTACGAGACTGTCAAAGAAAATCTTTCAAACTCTGTGGCGGAAATAGCATAATATGTTAACAGGTAAAACCGAAATGACGGGCTCAAAGTTTATTAACTTCGGTAAAAGACCGCCTACTATTAGGAAGGTCGAATATAAACAAATATAAAAATTAATTTTAATGAGTTTATAATAAAAGGAAGTTAATCGAAGAGGCCTATAAGAGGCGGAGAGATATAAAATAAATCTATAACTTTGTTAAGCAAAATTAAGAAAGAGAGTCTATACTCTCTTAGACACCAACACTTCCGTCTAAGGGAAGGGTCGGCCATTGAAAGGTGAACGAGAGTTCATACTCTCTCGTCACCAAAATTAATCAAATTAATTCCAAAAGCTAACTAAGCTAATATAGAAGTTTTCCAGTAAAGCGACAGCCGAAATCAAAGAGAAATACTTCACCAAAGTCGTGAAAATACTCCAAGAACATAAGCGTATCCCAGAACGTCTTGCCGGAAGCACGACAGAGGAATAATTGAGGAGGTGTCAACAAGAAGTACTTGAGTACCTGGCCACAGGTGGCGCTGGTAAATACACCCCCTTCTAGTATTGTGATAGCTGGCGTATCCCTCCATAGAATTCTGTCGGGCAACGGAGTTGACAGCTACATGATTATCGGGTAAGTTTAATATTGAAAACCAAGATGTGTAGAGGATAACTCCATACACACAAAGGATTATCATAAGCAATATGATGCTCAGAGTAACTTACAGATCAAAGAATGTCCCTGATAATTTCATTATTCAATGAGTGTCCAAGACAACCCCATAGTAGTGTTCTAAAGAACACTAAAAACGAAAGTGTCCAGAATAACTTCCAAGACCAAGAAGGGTCATGAATAAGTGAATGGACCAAGGAACAAGCCCTAAATAACTCCGTAGACAAAGTGGTGTCTTGAATAAGATAAAATCTGTAAACGAAGTAATACTAAAATCTGTAAAATCAAGTAAATGTCTCAGATAGCTTATTGAATAAAGAAGCACCTTAAAAAACTCCATAGAAAAAAGATTCCAGATTACTACATGCAGTAGAATAATCAGTATCTTCATTATCCTAAATGAAAACCATGGAATACCTGAAGTTCTCCATAATCCATGACTAAGATCTTCCTCAAATGATTCTTCAGACCAAGGGGTGCTACGAAAGATGTTTTAAGCAAATCGGAATAAGGAGTATAATTGCTAAAAATTGGTAAAGGGAACTCTTGATACAAGACTTTCTAATAAAGAAAGTGCCTAAAAACCTGAATATTAAAGAAAGCCCTTTATACCCATAAGTGACCGAAAAATATATCTGTAAACAACGATTTCTCACAAACAACTCCATTGAGAAAGGAAGGCCCAAAGAAACTCAACACACCAAAGAACAAATACTAAAGATATCAGAATTTACTCTAGGAGATACTTTAAACCAGGCCATATCAACACCACTCAAAAGACAACTCAAGAACAAATTCTAAATCTTTCGAAAATAAACTGGCCCTTTCAAAACTGTCAGATGGAGCAGCCTAAAAATTTCTTTGAGTCAGACATAATCCTGAAACTTAGAAAAGTCTTGTAAAGTTTGCGAACCTAAGTATGAAGGAAAATATTCTGAATTGATACAGGAAGATCATAACATTTTACATAATTTTCTCATTTTTTTTAAAATTTTTTACAACTAATAATAAGTCAGAAAGAAGAAAAGCATAGATCTATACTATGAATTTCAATTCAACTGCAATACCTGCTCCCTCCAGTAACCATTGAAGCAAATAGTTTCGGTTATTTAAAGAGGGGACAAACAAGAAGCCTTCAGAGAAACAAAGATCTAAAGGAAACTAAGCTGTGAAATCATTATTATACATCTTCGAATGAGATCCATGTTTACATATAAAAAACACAACAAACCTATCATGAAAAGATAAATAAGTTTTAAGAGAGTCAAAATTATCAAATTTCAGGACTTGTTTAAGAATAAATTTTCAAGATAGATAGTCTGATTTTTTGGGGAATGCCTTAACTTCTTAAAAACACTAGCATTTTCAATTCATCAAACCATCAACAATTAACCAATGATAAAATATCAGCCTTCAATAAGACCCATGAAGAGAGACTACAGAACACTTTTGTTAAAGTATCTGACTACATATTATCCAAGAAAACAACTATCTAGACAGAACCTTTGTATATAATCAGTTACTAACATCATAAACTTGATGGCTTAGCAAATTTGCAATCGTTCGGTCAAACCAGTCAACTAACATACGGGAAGAATTATGATCTAACCAATTAGTGTAAGTCATTTACAATTCTACAGATTATACATTATAGGCAGACTTCACATCAAACAGAGCAAGAAAAGTGGAACTAAATTACTGCTGCTGAAACTTGGTCTTTCACAATTATGCAACATCTAGACAAAGAACTCCAAAAAGGTCTAACAATCGTCATAGGATTTATGTTACCAAGGTACATATGATGTGGTATCATTACAGGCAAAGCTTAATGACCAACAAATATACACAGAAGAGGAAGGCCTAATGGAAAGTAAGGATAAAAACTAATCCTTACAATGTCATAAGACAGAATACAGACTAAAAAACCCTGAATTAAGTAGCTTTCCAATCTTTCAGCCTTAGTCCAGTATCCAAAGATGCCATGAAGAGCATGATATCATAGATATACAATGAAGAATAGAAATCACTGTATAAAACAGATCGTCACCCAGTAAGACATCACCCAATTGAGAATATATTCACAATATAGGTTCAATATATTCAGAAGATTAAGTAAAGCTAATATCAAATACCTTGACTTGTGGTAATATATAGTTTTAGACATACATTATACCATATCTTTTTTTGTAAAAAAAACTTAAAATACCACAATGCTTGCTTGTGAAAAACTATCCATTTAATAATAATATCAAAGTTTTAGCTAATATGTTTTATGATTTATAATAGTGATATGATCATATGTTAGTTACTTCAAATACTATATAGAAATTATAGCCATTAATTATCCGAATGTACAAATTCAAGTAGCATAAAAATGTTATCCCATATGTGCTTAGAAGAATGGCAAACATACAAGCATTGTGGCTGAATTAAATTAGAATTAAGAGGCACACAACTTAAAATTATATAAAACAAGTCATTACCAACATTGTTATACCTCGTATAAATACGAAAAAAAATTATGGTAAGTAAAAATTTCATTTGATGACAATACATTAGTGAGTGTGAGATTCAATATTGAGGCTTCTAGTAAATTTAGTATGACACAAAATAGCAAAAGACTGAGATGGTGATCAAAGTCATTGGTGATTCAGTGATATTTCGAGTTGCAAGTAAAGTATAAGTTGATTTTACGTTTTGTTCATGTTGAAATTTTCAAATAAAAAAACTGACAATAGCGTTAACGTTAGTTAAGACTTAATTAGTATAATGTAAAACATCTATTTGGAACAGATAGCAACAAATTTTAGGATTTATGGAAAATTACTTTAATAGATTAATTACGTTAAAATAAGGTACTTAATAGCCTCACTGTGTAAAAAGATCTACACAAGAATTTTGAAAATCATAAATAATCTCCACTCCCAAAACCATGACGTGTATTTTTTTTCTTGCAGTGAAGAGAAGAAGTTTTCTTGTGATTAATTGATTAATTATTTGTTGTCAGTCTTTTGTTAAATCTCAAGCAAACGACCAACTGTAACCTGAAAAAAAAATCACGAATTACTCTTCTACAGTTTAGAACAAATAAGATACTTTGGTAGACGAACTGAAACATAATAAAATGTCATAAGAAAACTGCTATTAGATGTGATTATAGCAAAAAACAAACCAGTTTTCATAGCTATTCTTTTATCAAAATTAATAGAAACAAGCACACGTGTTCAGTAGATTCAGTTTATAAAAATGTTTTAACATTTGATCTAATTTTTGGGGGGATTTTATATACACAAAACTGATGTGATTCATAATTTTGTTAGAAATAGCGTTTTTAGATGGAAACTAGCTTCAATAAATGCAAATTAGGGTATCACTTATGCAAGAAGTCGATTAAAAATAATTTGGTAAATTGACTGACTTCTGTTACTTTCCATTGATCCTGGAAGCCTAAGTTTACTGACAGAAATAGATATACTTCAGTGCTGGAAGGAAAATTGTAATATTAATCAAATATACCCTGTCATAGTAATCAAGCCGCTGGACTAGCCTCAAACATGAAACAAGGGGACCCAGGTCAATTCAGTTTATGAATAACTTTTGGGCAAAAGGGAAGGGAAATACTTGACATAGAAATAATAAATTTTGAGCCAATATAACAATCATTAATAATTCAACAAGCGTAAAATGTTATTTTGATTATAAAATAAATTTTTGAATATACTGTACTTACCCGGTGATTATATAGCTGCAACTCTGTTGCTCGACAGACAACTCTACGGAAAAACTCGCCAGCGATCGCTACACAGGTTGCAGGTGTGCCCAACAGCGCCATCTGTCGACCAGATACCCAGCTCTCAATGTAAACAAAGACTCAATTTTCTCCTCGTCCCACTGCGTCTCTATTGGGGAGGAAGGGAGGGTCATTTAATTTATAATCACCGGGTAAGTATATTCAAAAATTTATTTTATAATCAAAATAACATTTTTCAATATTTAACTTAGCCGGTGATTATATAGCTGATTCACACCCAGGATAGTGGGTAGAGACCAGCAATATATGTTTACACTTATATGAGCTAAGAGTTTTTTATTTCATTTTAGAAGTTATCAAAATAACAAAAACAAAATAAATAGGTACCTGGTAAGGAAGTCGACTTGAACAATTACTCTGCCTTTTAAGTACGTCTTCCTTACGGAGCCTCGCGATCCTCTTAGGATGCTGATCGACCCCTACGATCTGAAGTATCAAGGGTTGCAACCCATACAACAGGACCTCATCAAACCCCTAATCTAGGCGCTCTCAAGAAATGACTTTGACCACCCGCCAAATCAACCAGGATGCGAAAGGCTTCTTAGCCTTCCGGACAACCCATAAAAAAACAACATTTCAAGAGACAGATTAAAAGGATAAGGAATTAGGGAATTGTAGTGGTTGAGCCCTCACCCACTACTGCACTCGCTGCTACGAATGGTCCCAGTGTGTAGCAGTTCTTGTAAAGAGACTGGACATCTTTCAAGTAAAATGACGCGAACACTGACTTGCTTCTCCAATAGGTTGCGTCCATTATACTTTGCAGAGATATATTTTGCTTAAAGGCCACGGAAGTTGTTACAGCTCTAACTTCGTGCGTCTTCACCTTAAGCAAAGTTCGGTCTTCCTCACTCAGATGTGAATGAGCTTCTCGTATTAACAATCTGATAAAGTCTGACCAAGCATTCTTTGACATAGGCAAGGATGGTTTCTTAACTGAACACCATAAAGCTTCAGATTGGCCTTGTAAAGGTTTAGTACGCTTTAAATAGAACTTAAGAGCTCTAACAGGGCATAAGACTCTTTCTAGTTCATTGCCTACGATCTCCGATAAGCTGGGGATATCGAAAGATTTAGGCCAAGGCCAAGAAGGCAGCTCATTTTTGGCTAGAAAACCAAGTTGTAGCGAACAAGTGGCTTTTTCTGACGAAAATCCGATGTTCTTGCTGAAGGCATGAATCTCACTGACTCTTTTAGCCGAGGCTAAGCATACCAGGAAAAGAGTCTTAAGAGTGAGATCTTTCAGGGAGGCTGATTGTAACGGCTCCAACCTGTCTGACATGAAGAATCTTAGTACCACGTCTAAATTCCATCCAGGGGTAGCCAAACGACGCTTCTTGGTGGTCTCAAAAGACTTAAGGAGGTCTTGCAGATCTTTATGTTTGGAAAGATCTAAGCCTCTATGCCGGAAGACCGATGCCAACATGTTTCTGTAGCCCTTGATAGTGGGAGCTGAAAGGGATCGTCCTTTTCTCAGGAATAAGAGAAAAACAGCTATTTGAGCTACAGAGGTACTGGTCGAGGATACAGAAACTGACTTGCACCAGTCTCGGAAGACTTCCCATTTCGATTGGTAGACTCTAATGGAAGACGCTCTCCTTGCTCTAGCAATCGCACTGGCTGCTTCCTTCGAAAAGCCTCTAGCTCTCGAGAGTCTTTCGATAGTCTGAAGGCAGTCAGACGAAGAGCGTGGAGGCTTTGGAGTACCTTCTTTACGTGTGGCTGACGTAGAAGGTCTACCCTTAGAGGAAGACTACTGGGAACGCCTACTAACCATCGAAGTATCTCGGTGAACCATTCTCTCGCGGGCCAGAGGGAAGCAACTAACGTCAACCTTGTCCCTTCGTGAGAGGCGAACTTCTGCAGTACCTTGTTGACAATCTTGAACGGTGGGAATGCGTAGAGATTCAGATGTGACCAATCTAGGAGGAAAGCATCTATATGTATTGCTGCTGGGTCCGGGACTGGAGAGCAATAGATTGGAAGCCTCTTGGTCAGCGAGGTTGCAAAGAGATCTATGGATGGTTTTACCCCAAGTGGCCCAAAGTCTCTTGCACACATCCTTGTGGAGGGTCCATTCGGTTGGAATTACTTGCCCTTTCCGACTGAGACAATCTGCTATAACGTTCAAGTCGCCTTGGATGAACCTCGTTACTAGGGAGATGTCTTGACCTTTTGACCAGATGAGCAGGTCCCTTGCGATCTCGTACAACGTCAGTGAGTGGGTACCTCCTTGTTTGGAGATGTACGCCAAGGCCGTGGTGATGTCCGAGTTAACTTCCACCACTTTGCCTCGAAGGAGAGACTTGAAGCTTTTCAAGGCCAGATGTACTGCCAACAGCTCCTTGCAGTTGATATGCATGCTCCTCTGACTCGAGTTCCACAGTCCTGAGCATTCCCAACCGTCTAGTGTCGCGCCCCAGCCCACGTCCGATGCGTCCGAGAAGAGAACGTGGTTGGGAGTCTGAACAGCCAGGGGAAGACCCTCTCTTAGGTTGATATTGTCCTTCCACCAAGTCAGACAAGACTTTATCTTTTCGGAAACCGGGATCGAGACCGCTTCTAGCGTCTTGTCCTTTTTCCGGTGAAAAGCTAGATGGTATTGAAGAGGACGGAGGAGTAGTCTTCCTAGTGACACAAATTGTTCCACGGATGACAGCGTCCCTACCAGACTCATCCACAGCCTGACTGAGCAGCGTTCCTTCTTCAGCATCTTCTGGATGGATAGCAGGGCTTGATCTATTCTGGGGGCTGATCGTCTTGTTGTTCAGCAACGTCCTCATCAGAGGGTTCCTCAACCGAAAACTGATGAGGAAACGGCAACGGAGTGGGCAACGTCTGGCTCGCTGAGTCCGGTCGCACTGGTGCATGCGTGACGGAGCCGGACGCAACATCATGGAACTGCTGCACAGTCTGTGAACTGTCAACAACCATGGGTGCGCGAGGAAGCACAGCGTCAACCCGAGACTGTCTAGACCGTCTGGGTTGTGCAGTCAACACCCTACCGGGTTGCTGAGGTTGACGCACTGCGTCAAAACAAGTCACCTCTGCTGGTTGTTGAACGTCCTGAACGTCAACAACCACCTCCGAGCGTCGCTTAACGTCAACGTGCGGCTGGCAACCCACACTGGGTCGCATCGGTGGAGGAACCACCTCAACTGGCAGACGCGAGTAGGTTACCTCAGCGTCAACAGGGCGCACAACCGACCGGTTGGAAGGTTGTTGGCCAGAAGGTTCGGTAGCAACCTTCTCCGCATTAAAGTCCTCTATCAAGGACGCAAACTTAGACTGCATGTCTTGCAGCAAAGCCCATTTAGGGTCTACGGGAGCAGGTGCAGCAACAGACGGGGTTAGCGACTGAGGCGGTACCGCTTACCATCCCTGAAAGCCTTGTTATGCATGACATAATTGTACAGCAAAACTTCAAAGGCTCGAAAACAGCTGTGAAGTTGACCTGTAAACAACTTGGAGCGTCTCCTGGCCAGGCGCCAGGGAGAGTCTACGAGAATTGAGAAGTCTATCTGGGCAGAGGCATGAACTCCCAAGCCGAGAACTTCTCCCGTGTCATATCAGACTCTCGCTCTATAAACCAGTTTAAAAGAAGGGAAAGCAAAGGCTGTATCCCCCAAACTCCTCCTGGTGAAAAACCAGTCGCCTAGCCAACGTAAAGCTCTCTAGGAGAGCGAGAGAGCACTAGCTTAAAAACAACGGCTTCGAAGTAGCTAGGCCTAGTGTAAGCTCTGACGTTTAGGCGAACGAGGAGCAGCAGTTACAAAAAGATCCGGACAAAGATCCTTAAAAAAAATCATCATGATTTAATCAAAGTCCATAGGGGGCTAAGCAGCTTTAGGCTCCTCTCCATCTGACAGAGTCCTCAAGGGAATATCAGTAGGAGGGGGAACAGCAACTTCCTCATCTACAGGAACCTTGTCCGATAAAAGCTGAGTCTCAAGCAAGGGAGAGACCTACCGTGGTGGCAATGCTTTACAAGCAGAGTCCACACTCACTGGTGCATTAGTAGCGGACCAGAACGCAACGTCATGTAACTGCTTGACAGTCTGTGAACTGTCAACCACAACAGGTGCGTGAGGACGCACAGCGTCCACTCGAGACTGCTTTGACTGCCTAGACTGAGCAGTCAAAACAACTCTAGAATGCGGAGGTTGACGCACAGCGTCAAAACAAGTCAACTCCGATTGTTAGTGAACGTCTTGAACGTCAACAGGAGCATCAGCAAGTGGCCTAACGTCCAAATGCGGCTGAAAAACCACACGAGACCGCATCGAGTGTGGTTCTAAACAACCTGACTGACGTGACTAAGCTACGCCAACGTCAACAGTAAGCACAAAGGAACGTTAGGTTGGTTGAAAGCCAGGATATCGATGAGATAAACGGCTAGACTCAACGGACTAATCGGCAGAATAGTCTTCAATAAGGGAGGCAAGCATATACTGCATGTCTTGCCATACAACCCATTAAGGATCAACGGAAATGGTTGTGGTAAGAGACGAGGGTAACGTCTGTGACCGCAACACTTTGCCAACAAAAAAAAGACTCTCGGAGTCTGTGTTACGCTTTTGTTAGGCGGCGAGCAGTTATCCGATGACTGCATAGGGTCAGAGCTGTCCTAATGGTTGTAACCAGGACGCTGGACCTGTCCTGAAAGGACTGACTTTCGCTTAAGGGCTTCGAAACCTTGTGACAGGTTTCTTATGCGAAAAGCCTTCGGATGACGAGGAGAAACATGTTATTTTGATAATAAAATAAATTTTTGAATATACTTACCCGGTGATTATAATAGCTGCAACTCTGTTGCTCGACAGAAAACTCTAAGGTAAAACTCGCCAGCGATCGCTACACAGGTTGCGGGTGTGCCCAACAGCGCCATCTGTCGTCCAGATACCCAGTACTCAATGTAAACAAAGACTCAATTTTCTCCTCGTTCCACTGCGTCTCTATTGGGGAGGAAGGGAGGGTCCTTTAATTTATAATAACCGGGTAAGTATATTCAAAAATTTATTTTATTATCAAAATAACATTTTTCAATATTTAACTTATAATTGATTATAATAGCTGATTCACACCCAGGGGGGTGGGTAGAGACCAGCAATATATGTTTACATTATTATGAGCTAAGAGTTTTTATTTCATTTTAGAAGTTATCAAAATAACAAAAACAAAATAAATAGGTACCTGGTAAGGAAGTCGACTTGAACAATTACTCTGCCTTTTTAAGTACGTCTTCCTTACGGAGCCTCGCGATCCTCTTAGGATGCTGATCGACCCCTAGGATCTGAAGTATCAAGGGTTGCAACCCATACAACAGGACCTCATCAAAACCTCTAATCTAGGCGCTCTCAAGAAATGACTTTGACCACCCGCCAAATCAACCAGGATGCGAAAGGCTTCTTAGCCTTCCGGACAACCCAAAAAACAACAATAAAAAATTTCAAGAGAAAGATTAAAAGGTTATGGAATTAGGGAATTGTAGTGGTTGAGCCCTCACCCACTACTGCACTCACTGCTACGAATGGTCCCAGTGTGTAGCAGTCCTCGTAAAGAGACTGGACATCCTTAAGATAAAAAGACGCGAACACTGACTTGCTTCTCCAATAGGTTGCGTCCATTATACTTCGCAGAGATCTATTTTGTTTAAAGGCCACGGAAGTTGCGACAGCTCTAACTTCATGTGTCCTTACCTTCAGCAAAGCTTGGTCTTCCTCACTCAGATGGGAATGAGCTTCTCGTATTAACAGTCTGATAAAATAGGATAAAGCATTCTTTGACATAGGCAAAGATGGTTTCTTAACTGAACACCATAAAGCTTCAGACAGGCCTCGTAAAAGTTTAGTTCGTTTTAAATAGAACTTAAGAGCTCTCACAGGGCATAAGACTCTTTCTAGTTCATTGCCGACCATATTCGATAAGCTTGGAATATCGAATGATTTCGGCCAAGGTCGAGAAGGCTGCTCGTTTTTGGCTAGAAAACCAAGTTGTAGTGAACATGTAGCTTTTTCTGACGAAAATCCGATGTTCTTGCTGAAGGCATGAATCTCACTGACTCTTTTAGCTGTGGCTAAGCATACCAGGAAAAGAGTCTTTAAGGTGAGATCTTTCAGGGAGGCTGATTGTAGCGGCTCGAACCTGTCTGACATAAGGAATCTTAGTACCACGTCTAAATTCCAACCAGGTGTAACCAAACGACGCTCCTTCGTGGTCTCAAAAGACTTAAGGAGGTACTGTAGATCTTTATTGTTGGAAAGATCTAAGCCTCTGTGACGGAAGACTGATGCCAACATGCTTCTGTAACCCTTGATAGTGGGAGCTGAAAGTGATTGTTCTTTCCTCAGGTATAAGAGGAAGTCAGCTATTTGAGTTACAGAGGTACTGATCGAGGATACAGATACTGACTTGCACCAGTTTCGGAAGACTTCCCACTTCGATTGGTAGACTCTAAGGGTGGATGTTCTCCTTGCTCTAGCAATCGCCCTGGCTGCCTCCTTCGAAAAGCCTCTAGCTCTCGAGAGTCTTTCGATAGTCTGAAGGCAGTCAGACGAAGAGCGTGGAGGCTTTGGTGTACCTTCTTTACGTGTGGCTGACGTAGAAGGTCCACCCTTAGAGGAAGAGTTCTGGGAACGTCTACTAGCCATCGAAGTACCTCGGTGAACCATTCTCTCGCGGGCCAGAGGGGAACAACTAATGTCAACCTTGTCCCTTCGTGAGAGGCGAACTTCTGCAGTACCTTGTTGACAATCTTGAACGGTGGGAATGCGTAGAGATCTAGATGTGACCAATCTAGGAGAAAGGCATCTATATGAACTGCTGCTGGTCCGGGATTGGTGAGCAATATATTGGGAGCCTCTTGGTCATCGAGGTTGCAAAGAGATCTATGGTTGGCTGGCCCCAGGTGGCCCAAAGTCTCTTGCATACATCCTTGTGGAGGGTCCATTCTGTTGGAATTACTTGTCCCTTCCGACTGAGACAATCTGCCATGACATTCAAGTTGCCTTGGATGAACCTCGTTACTAGCGATATGTTTAGACCTTTTGACCAGGTGAGCAGGTCCCTTGCGATCTCGTACAATGTCAGTGAGTGGGTCCCTCCTTGCTTGGAGATGTATGCCAAAGCCGTGGTGTTGTCCGAGTTCACCTCCACCACTTTGCCTTGAAGGAGAGACTTGAAGCTTTTCAAGGCCAGATGTACTGCCAGTAGCTCCTTGCAGTTGATATGCATTGTCTTTTGACTCGAGTTCCATATTCCCGAGCATTCCCGACCGTCTAATGTCGCGCCCCAGCCTACGTCCGATGCGTCCGAGAAGAGAACGTGGTTGGGAGTCTGAACAGCCAGGGGCAGACCCTCTCTGAGGCTGATACTGTCCTTCCACCACGTCAGGCAAGACTTCATCTTCTCGGAAATGGGGATCGAGACCGCTTCTAGCGTCTTGTCCTTTTTCCAGTGAATTGCTAGGTGATATTGAAGAGGACGGAGGTGTAGTCTTCCTAATGACACAAACTGTTCCAGGGATGATAGCGTCCCTATCAGACTCATCCACTTCCTGACTGAACATCGTTCCTTCTTCAGCATGTCCTGGATGCATAACTGGGCTTGGCTTGTTCTGGGGGCCGACGGAAAAGCCCGAAAAGCTAGACTGTGAATCTCCATTCCTAAATACACAATAGTTTGGGATGGGACCACTTGTGACTTTTCCATATTGACAAGGAGACCCAATTCCTTGGTCAGATCTAGAGTCCACTTTAGATCCTTCAGACAGCGACGACTGGAAGAAGCTCTGAGAAGCCAGTCGTCCAAATAGAGGGAGGCTCGGATGTCCGCTAAATGAAGGAATTTGGCTACATTCCTCATCAGCCTCGTAAACACAAGATGAGCTGTGCTTAGGCCAAAGCACAGGGCTTGAAACTGGTAGACAACCTTTTCGAAAACGAATCTCAGAAAAGGTTGGGAGTCCGGGTGGATGGGGACGTGGAAGTAGGCGTCCCTTAGGTCTAAAGAGACCATCCAGTCTTCCCTTCTGACCGCTGCTAGAACCGACTTTGTGGTCTCCATGGAGAACGTCTGCTTTGTGACAAAAGACATTCAGCGCACTGACGTCTAGCACCGGCCTCCACCCTCCTGTCTTCTTTGACACCAAGAAGAGGCGGTTGTAGAATCCCGGGGTTTGATGGTCCGAGACTTTGACGACCGCTCCCTTCTCTAGTAAGAGAGACACTTCCTGTTTCAATGCTCGTCTCTTGTCTTCCTCTCTGTACCTGGGAGAGAGATCAATGGGAGATGTTGCTAGAGGGGGTTTTCGTACAAACGGGATTTTGTACCCCTCTCTGAGCAACTTCACAGATTGTGCATCTGCGCCTCTCTTTTCCCAGGTCTGCCAGAAGTTCTTGAGTCTGGCTCCCACTGCTGTCTGAAGAAGCTGGCAGTCAGACTCTGCCCTTAAAGGACTTGGTTCCTTTCTTTTTTCCTCGTTTCCCTTCGGCACGAGCACCTCCTCTGCTGGAGGCTCTGCCACGAAAGGGCGGAATAAAACGGGACGCTGGAGTGTCCATCCTTGGTCTAGCTGACAAGGTAGGCAAAGGGGTGGCTTTGCGAGCTGAGGACGCAACAAGATCGTGAGTATCCTTCTGTATCAAAGAAGCGGCAATTTCCTTAATCAGGTCCTCTGGAAAAAGGCACTTGGAAAGAGGAGCAAACAGAAGTTCGGATCTCTGGCATGGTGTAACTCCAGCTGAAAGGAATGACCATAGGTTTTCACGCTTCTTAAGGACTCCGGACACAAAAGATGCAGCAAGCTCATTAGACCCATCACGTACGGCCTTGTCCATGCAGGACATAATGAGCAAGGAAGTCTCCTTCTCTGTCGGAGAGATCTTTCTGCTTAGAGCTCCTAGACACCAGTCTAAGAAGTTAAAAACTTCGAAGGCTCTAAAGATACCTTTCAAAAGGTGGTCCAGGTCCGAAGATGACCAACATATCTTTGAGCGTCTCATGGCAAGGCGGCGGGGAGAGTCTACAAGACTTGAGAAGTCGCCCTGGGCAGAGGCAGGAACTCCCAAGCCGAGAACTTCTCCCGTGGCATACCAGACGCTCGATCTAGAAGAGAGTCTAGCAGGGGGAAATGTAAAAGCTGTCTTCCCTAAACTCTTTTTGGACTGCAGCCATTCTCCTATCACCCGCAAAGCTCTCTTGGACGAGCGTGCGAGGACGAGTCTAGTAAAGGCAGGAGTGGTTGACAGCATGCCTAACACAAACTCTGACGGAGGAGAACGCGGAGCCACAGAAACAAACTGGTCCGGAAACATCTCTTTGAACAGGGCCAAAACTTTCCTAAAGTCCAAAGAGGGTTGCGTAGACTTAGGCTCGTCCAGTTCTGAATGCGGTTCATCTACGTGTGCAGCACCATCATCATCAGAAAGTCCCTCATCCGATAACTGATGAGGGAACGGCAACGGAGTGGGTAACGGCTGGTTAGCTGAGTCCGGTCGCACGGGTGCATGCGTGACTGAGCCGGACGCAACGTCATGGAACTGCTGCCCAGTCTGTGAGCTGGCAACAACCATAGCAGCGCGGGGACGCACAGCGTCTACTCCAGACTGTCTGGACTGATGTGGGTGAGCAGTGGCAACCACACTGGGTTGCGGAGGTTGACGCACCGCGTCAAAACAAAACAACTCTGACGGTTGTTGAACCTCACGAACGTCAACGGATACCTCCGTGCGTCGCTGAACGTCAACATGCGGCTGGCAGATCACACTGGAACGCATGGGTGGCGGAACTCTCTCAACTGGTGTGCGTGAGAAGGTTACCTCAGCGTCCCCAGGACGCACAACCGATCGTGTGGGTGGTTGTAGGCAAGGAGCTGCACTAGCTGGTGCGGCAGCAACCTTCTCCGCACGAAAGTCCTGCATAAGCGACGTTAGTTGAGACTGCATGTCTTGCAGTAAAGACCACTTAGGGTCTACAGGAGCAGGTGCGGCGACAGACGGTGTAACTGTCTGAAGCGGTACCGCTTTGCCTCTCTTAGGAGGTGAGCAGTCATCGGATGACTGCAGCGAGTCCGAACTGACCCAGTGGCTACAGCTGGGCCGTTGGACTTGTGCGGAAGGGACCGACTTGCGCTTTAACGGTCGTGAGACCTTGGTCCATGGTTTCTTGCGAGAAACACCTTCCGAAGACGAGGTATAAATGGGCTCTCTCGTCTTTGTTAGGTAGGGGCGATCTTGGGTAGATACGCCCGATACCACGGAGGGAACGTCTGTTCGCTGATTAAAGCCTCTCGAACCCATTTGTCGTACGACATTGCTTCTCCCCTGGACTTGGGAGCTTGCAAGAGGTCCCGGACTAGGAGGACGACAGGCACGAACAGACGAACCCTCAAGCGCAACACTATCCACAACACTATCACTCACTTTATCACTTCCCACTGCACTTTTGCACTTCAGCTCCTTCACATCCGCCATGAGCTGATTACGGTCACTAGCTAGGGACTCAACTCTCTCACCCAGAGCTTGGATGGCACGCATCATATCAGCCATCGAAGGTTCCTGAGTGCCAGAAGGGGGATTAGGAGCAACCACTACAGGGGAAGGAATAGGTTGTGGGGCATGAGGAGATGAAATATCTATAGAACGAGAGGAACTTCTCCTAACTCTATCTATCTCTAGCCTACGTGTATACTTTTGGAATTCGATAAAATCGAATTCCGAAAGCCCAACGCACTCCTCACACCGATCTTCCAATTGACAGGTTTTATCCCGACAATTGGAACAAACAGTGTGAGGGTCGATAGAAGCCTTCGGAAGACGCCTTGAACAGTCCCTAGCATTGCACTTCCTAACTTTTGGGACTTGTGAAGGGTCAGCCATTTTGAATTGGTCAAAGGGGAATTCAAAAACTATCAAAAAGTCATCAACAAAGAATCCGTTATCAAAAAGAGTTCAAGGATTTGTGAAGAGAAACCCTGCACAGCGAAAGCTCAAAACTAGAATAATGTACTTCACCAATTAGTTGTGAAAACAAATCCAGTTTAGCAACAGCGAGTAAGTACGTCTTGTCGATAGCACGACAGAGAGAAAATTGAGTCTTTGTTTACATTGAGTACTGGGTATCTGGACGACAGATGGCGCTGTTGGGCACACCCGCAACCTGTGTAGCGATCGCTGGCGAGTTTTACCTTAGAGTTTTCTGTCGAGCAACAGAGTTGCAGCTATTATAATCACCGGCTAAGTTAAATATTGAAAAAACGTCTCTCTCGTCTTATGGTAGGGGAGATCTTGGTAAGATACACCCGATACCATAGAGGGAAAACGTCTGTTCGTTGATCAAGGCCTCTCGAACCCATAAGTCGTTTGACATTACTTCTCCCCTGGGCTTGGGAGCATGCAAGAGGTCCCGGAGTAGGTGAACGACAGGCACGAACAGACGAACCCTCGGACGCAACACTGTAACACTTTGCGCATATCACTTTATCACTTCGATTTTCTGTTTTGCACTTATTTCACTGAAATCGAAACTTTTACTGATTTCTACCTGAAACCCGCAATTCTACCCTTCATTAAAAGGTAGTAATTGCGAAATCAGTCGTATAATGCAAGCTCATTAATACCAGCAAAAAACAGAAAACATATTTTAAGATAAAAAAAAAATCAGTGGCTGGGAAAGAGACTAAACACTAGTTCATATAAACTACGTTTTCAATCTCTCACCGCACATAGCCTGGGGACGAGAATAAAAAACTAAAAACGTTTTATCCTTCCTCCCCGTACAGCGACTAGGGACGAGAGTAACTCGAGAACAACGTTACCCGCTTGAACGGAACGTTTTCTCTCCTCTCTCTCCCTCCGTCTCTATCTCTCTCTCTCTTTCTCTCTTGATTTCGCACCTAAGAGAAGAGCCCAATTATATTTCGTCAAAAAAACATGTTATTTGACTAAAGGAAAAAACTGAAAGGTTTTTCAAATAAAAAGTTCCTTTAAAATAGAATTTAAAACATTTAAGCTAAGTAAGAATGAACAAAACGTCAGAATCGATTTACTCTTACTGCAAAGTGAAACCGTGATACACTCTCTCTCTATCGTAACGATAGAGCGCATGTTGAACGTCCTGAACGTCAACAACTGTGTAGCATAAATAAACTAAACGTTAGTTCATCTTTGAAAACAGTACGAAGACTATCAAAGAAATTCTTTCATAAAATATTACATTTAAAAAGTTTGAAATCCTTAGCTCTTTAAAAGCTAATTACGATATAAAGGGCTCAACGTTGATTAACTTCGGTTTCCAAGTTAGGACCGCCTATTCTCAGGAAAGGTCGCATATAAACAAAACATTAAAATTTATTTTATATGTTTATAATAAATGGAAAGTTAATCGAAGAGGCCTAATAAAGGCGGAGAGATATAAAATATATAGAGGAAAATCTATAACGTGATAAGATAATTACTAAAAGCCTAAACACACTTCCGTCTAAGGGAAGGGTCGGCCATTTAAAAGTGAAAGAAAGTCCATACTCTCTTTGTCACCATAATTAAATCTATCCAAAACGAGTTCAAGATTTAAGATGAAGATAAAACACCTGCATAGCGAAAGCTCAAAACTAGAATATAGTACTTCACCAAATAGATGTGAAAAACTCCAGTTTAGCAACAGCGAGTAAAGTACGTCTTGTCGACACCTCGACAGAGAGAAAATTGAGTCTTTGTTTACATTGAGAGCTGGGTATCTGGTCGACAGATGGCGCTGTTGGGCACACCCGCAACCTGTGTAGCGATCGCTGGCGAGTTTTTCCGTAGAGTTGTCTGTCGAGCAACAGAGTTGCAGCTATATAATCACCGGCTAAGTTAAATATTGAAAAATTATAGGTTTAAGAAATCTAGCATTCCATGGTCCTAAGGCAGAGTGTTTAAAATCTATGACTCACGAAGGCATACTATCTAAACTTATATTATCAACTGCATCTTTGATAAGACTTTTTGATAATTTACCTTTTGAGAACTATTTGTATACAGTAACTAAAATGATCCGATATTATACAGACACAAAACTAACAATGTATAGTAATGACAATATCTATGACAATCTCATAAAAGATAATTTGAGAACAATTACATTTGCAAGAGAATAACTGTGATACTGGACTTTTTCAAATAGTACTGTATAATGTTCAACACTATATTGTACAGGAGTACACCATATAAAGCTATCTTCCATTGATATCTATTACCTACTCTGTACCCTAACTGAGGTGTAAACCTCTGAGAGAAAAGTTAAATAATGAAAATTTGTACTTATCTTTAAACTGGTGTCGGTTAAATATTACAGCCTCCATCCTTGTTATCAGCTTCAATTTAGATACAAATAATTTAATTTTCTACCATCAGCGTTCCTCAAGCCTCCATATCCTTCCCATATTATTAGGGGAATCAGGTTGACCATAGAAAGTTTCTGCTTACTGGCTTCTGGTTTTGGATTTCAAATGTGCTGGTAAATAAACTCACCTGAAAGAAAAGTAAAATATCTTTATTCCAAATGTTCTTCACCTTCAAGACATAAACTTATTATGTATGGGACTTCTAAGAAATCCAAAGTTATGAAGTTTAAGTAACACTTTAACGATATACGTATTAAGAGCAACATCACTGGAAATCTCAATAATTTTAAAAATAAAAATTTTAATCATTTCAATAATGATAATGGATAATAAGTGAGGTTGCATTTATACCTCAGAATTAGATTTTGTATAAACTACCACAAGAAGAATACAACTGTAATATATTGTATCCAGTAATGAGATTCTTGTATATATTGTATACGTCAAGAACTTTGTATAGACCTGCCCAATTTCAATATTTTATGTGCAACCGAAAGCTCTTGAATTCTGCTTTAAATGGTACGTACAATTTGTTCAAATCTGTTTGGAATTTTATTGTCCCAAACAACGAACTCAAACATATCCAATTTATGTGAATATATTTTGTTCAAATTAGGGTACATTATTTCATTCGGACGACTTTTAGGCAATGTGGAATGTTGTGGATGGACATTTCTATTTAATTAGAATGAGTGAACAGAAGTGGTTATTTGTCATATGTAGGCCTATTATTTTTCCAGTCACCAGTTATTTTTGGAATTTAGACATCCTAAGCTTTCCAGGGAATCACATTTTATATTGTGTGGAAGGGGGGGGGGGTTGTTCTGACCCATGACCTTCATTTGATGATCTACCCTATCAAAAAGGGTCTGTCACTCAACTTGAACCACATTCTCTACAAAACTATTATATGACCTACCCTTTGGATGACCTACGTTTTGGATGACCCACCCTATGAAATGCCATAAGAAATGTTTTATGAGAATTAAACACACCAGTTTCCCCATAAATTCTTTGGTAACATGGATAGCTCAGTATATCGAAGGCAAATATAAACTAAATGATGGAATGAGGGCCATATTATTTCGTATACTAACTTGTACAAATGCAGCTCATGAGATGAACTAAAACTTTGAATACTATTGGATGGCAAACACGTTTAATCCACATTAAATTCATAATGTTATACAAGGGACATATTTTGATTTAGATGTAATTTAAGTTTACAGGAAATTACAGAATCAAAACAGTATCACAAAATCTTGAAAGTGATTTGCATTTTTCCTAATTATACAAAACTAAGTCTTATAAGAGTATACTTTCAGCAACGCTGAATACTGGTGTTAACATTTAATGTTGTGATGGTAATTAGGCGGAAGGAGGCCCACCTGACAGACCACTAAACTCCCACTTAAACCTTAAGGGGTGGTTGAGAAGGAGAGTGTGACTTTTGTATGTTTAGAAAAAATAAAAACTACCTTGAAAATATGTAATTTGCTCTCACAAAAATTTAACAAACCTTTGTCTTTTAATAAGAGACATCCTCAGGAGGCAGGAAGTCCCTATAACTGGCTAGTCTACTTTCTGGGGAAATGCCAAAGCACTTTGGTCCTCTACAAGAGCAAAAATTGACTCATGTCAACCTCCTAATAACATGGACATGGAGGCACATAGGCTTCACCACTATCAGCAACAGGTAGACAGCCATAGGATTCTCCACTATCAGCAACTGGTAGACAGCCCTAGGCTTTGTCATTATCAGCAACTGGTAGAAAGCCATAGGTTTCATCACTATCAGCAACTGGTAGACAGCCATAGGTTTCGTCACTATCAGCAACTGGTAGACAGCCATGGGCTTCATCACTATCAGCAACTGGTAGACAGCTCTAGGCTTTGTCACTATCAGCAACTGGTAGACAGCCATAGTCTTTATCACTATCAGCAACTGGTAGACACCCATAGGCTTCATCATTATCAGCAACTGGTGGACAGCCATAGGCTTTGTCACTATCAGCAACTGGTAGACAGCCATAGGCTTCATCCCTATCAGCAACTGGTAGACAGCCATAGACTACGTCGCTATCAGCAACTGGTAGACAGCCATAGGCTTTGTCACTATCAGCAACTGGTAGGCAGCCATAGGCTTTGTCACTATCAGCAACAGGTAGACAGCCAAGGAAGCACCTTTATTTGTTTGGAGGATATGTTATCTGAATGTGTGTTCATTTATGAGAAATTGTTTTGCTTACATTTGGCCAAAGAGGTCCTCCCCTTCGTCTGGGAGGACTGGGGAGATTCTAATAAAAAAAAACTTATCTGTTAAGAAAAACTGAATAATCATGTGGCTTCCTCCATCTAGTATCTGTTTAAGCAAATAAAGTAGTAACGGCTTCACCACAAGGAAAAGGAAGATCGAATAAGTAAAATTGCAAGCTGATCTTACCTCTCATTCTAGACTTACACTGTGACCCCTATATTAAGCTGTCTTGGGAAAGAACTAGGTTTGCTACACAATCTATTAAGGAACTACTACTGGGCCAAAGATACAAGTATCTAGGGGCCTATAAATAGAGCTTTGAATGTAATGAGCAGAGAAGCTTGTCAATTGTTACCCGACTCTTGTGTATAAGAACTCTGTTCCGGACAGGTTCTTATCAGGAGAAGCATAGATTTGATATGATTGACTTCGTGTGCTAGAATACGAGGTGACTCTTTCCTTTCCTAGCCTTGCCTGCAAGAAAAATGCATCTGAATGTCCCATGAAGCCAGAAAAAAACAGTGTTCTATGATCTTTTTCCTTTCTTCCTTTCATTTTTATAAGAGGCGCTGCAGTGTCCGCCGAGGACAGGAGGGTAAATCCTCTTGTCCGTGCCAGTCCCTTCTTGTAGGGAAGAGATGAAAATGGACTTGAAGTCGTGACCAGCAGGATTTTTGGTCCAGACCATGAACTCCTGAACTCAGAATGGCCAAGGGGGATCCTTCACCGTGAAGATTGAGGAGCTTCCCTGGTGAAAGAAAATATTTGATCCGGATTCCATTCAGCCTGTGGCAGCTATCAAGAACATGCCAAGCTACGATGTATTCAACTGACTATTTAGTCACGCCAAAATGGGAAAATAGGTGGAAAGGAGGAAGCACATAGAATATTTAGGAATACTGGAAGATGTCCTTGAATGCTGCTATCGGACTGGGACTGGGGAGTAGAATGCTTGAAGTTTTTTGTCCAACTGAATGGCGAGCCAGTCAAGCTATAGTAAAAACTTGTAATAAGAAGACCTTTCACCACGCAATGATGTATGGATTACTATTGACCCTTACAGCGAGAACCCTGCTGATTGAGTGTGTATGCTCGAACAGTCCTCCTTCTTGAATGAACCTAGCAAACAGTTCTGCTATGCTGTCAACTTCCCAAAAGTGCACCTGCTTGTTAAGGTTTATGGAAAGAGTCCCTTTGTTAAGCTAAGCCACAAACATAAGTAATCCCGTTCATCAGCACTACTGAGTGCTTTTCCAAACCCCCTGGGAAATCTTGTAAAATAACTAAATAGCCATGCTTTCTGTGTTA
>NC_090742.1:12307061-12314561 GCF_036898095.1 Palaemon carinicauda
TGCCTCATTTTCATGTCCATGTCGTTAGGAGGTTGACATGAGTCAATTTTCGCTCCTGTAGAGGACCAAAGTGCTTTGACATTTCCCCAGAAAGTAGACTAGCCAGTTATAGGGACTTCGCCTCTTGAGGATGTCTCTTATTAAAAGACGAAGGTTTGTTAAATTTTTGTGAGAGAAAATTACATATTTTCGAGGTAGTTTTTATTTTTTCTAAACATACAAAAGTCACACTTTCCTTCTCAACCACCTCTTAAGGTTTAAGTGGGAGTTTAGTGGTCTTGTAAGGTGGGCCT
The DNA here is from genome assembly GCF_036898095.1 of Palaemon carinicauda. NCBI lineage: Eukaryota > Metazoa > Arthropoda > Malacostraca > Decapoda > Palaemonidae > Palaemon > Palaemon carinicauda. The sequence continues at coordinate 12,307,355 of NC_090742.1, forward strand.
CCTTCCGCCTAATTACCATCACAACATTAAATGTTAACACCAGTATTCAGCGTTGCTGAAAGTATACTCTTATAAGACTTGGGTTTGTATAATTAGGAAAAATGCAAATCACTTTCAAGATTTTGTGATACTGTTTTGATTCTGTAATTTCCTGTAATTGTCCCTTATGAATTTAATGTGGATTAAACGTGTTTGCCATCCAATAGTATTCGAAGTTTTAGTTCAACTTACGAGCTGCGTTTGTACAAGTTAGTATACTGAACAATATGGCTCTCATTCCATCATTTAGTTTATATTTACTTTTGATATACTGAGCTATCCTTGTTACCAAGAAATTTATGGGGAAACTGGTGTGTCTTTAATTCTCATAAAACATTTCTTATGGCATTTCATAGGGTGGGTCATCCAAAACGTAAGTCATCCAAAGGGTAGGTCATATAATAGTTTTGTAGAGAATGTGGTTCAATTTGAGTGACAGACTCTTTTTGATAGGGTACATCATCAAATGAAGGTCATGGGTCAGAACAACCACCCGTCCCCCCCCCCCCCCCCCCCCCTCCACACAATATAAAATGTGTATCTCTGGAAAGCTTAGAATGTCTAAATTCCAAAAATAACTGGTGACTGTAAAAATAATAGGCCTACATATGACAAATAACCACTTCTATTCACTCATTCTAATTAAATAGAAATGTCCATCGTCAACATTCCACATTGCCTAAAAGTCGTCCGAATGAAATAATGTACCCTAATTTGTACAAAATATATTCACATAAATTGGATATGTTTGAGTTCGTTGTTTGGGACAATAAAATTCCAAACAGATTTGAACAAATTGTACATACCATTTAAAGCAAGATTCAACAGCTTTCAGTTGGACATAAAGTATTGAAATTGGGCAGGTCTATACAAAGTTCTTGACGTATAAAATATATACAAGAATCTCATTACTGGATACAATATATTACAGTTGTACTCTTCTTGTGGTAGTTTACACAAAATCTAATTCTGAGGTATAAATGCAACCTCACTTATTATCCATTATCATTATTGAAATTATTAAAATTTTTATTATTAAAATTATTAAGATTTCCAGTGATGTTGCTCTCGATACTTATATCGTTATAGTGTTACATAAACTACATAACTTAGGATTTCTTAGAAGTCCTATACATAATAAGTTTATGACTTGAAGGTGAAGAACATTTGGAATAAAGATATTTTACTTTTCTTTCAGGTGAGTTTATTTACCAGCACATTTGAAATCCAAAACCAGAAGCCAGTGAACAAAAACTTTCTATGGTCAACCTGATTCCCCTAATAATATGGGAAGGAGATGGAAGCTTGAGAAACGCTGATGGTAGAAGATTAAATTATTCGTATCTAAATCGAAGCTGATAACAAGGATGGAGGCTGTAATATTTAACCGACACCAGTTTAAAGATAAGTAAAAATTTTCATTATTCAACTTTTCTCAGAGGTTTACACCTCAGTTAGGGTACAGAGTAGGTAATAGATATCAATGAAAGATAGCTTTATATGGTGTACTCCTGTACAATATAGTGTTGAGCATTATACATTATTATTTGAAAAAGTCCAGTATCACAGTTATTCTCTTGCAAATGTAATTGTTCTCAAATTATCTTTTATGAGATTGTCATAGATATTTTCATTACTATACATTGTTAGTTTTGTGTCTGTATAATATCGGGTCATTTTAGTTATACAAATAGTTCTCAAAGGGTAAGATATCAAAAAGTCTTATCAAAGATGCAGTTGATAATGTAAGATTAGATAGTATGCCTTCATGAGTCATAGATTTTAGCCACTGTGCCTTAGGGCCATGGAATGCTAAATTTCTTAAACCTATAGTTTGACTCTTGTTGAATTATTAATGATTGTGATATTGGCTCAAAATTTATTATTTCTAAGTCAAGTATTTCCCTTCCCTTTTGCCCAAAAGTTATTCATAAACTGAATTGACCTGGGTCCCCTTGTTTCGTGTTTGAGGTGAGTCCAGTTGCTTGATTACTATGATAGCGATGCTTGATTGATATTACAATTTTCCTTCCAGCACTGAAGTATAACTATTTCTGTCAGTAAACTTAGGCTTCCAATCTCAATGGAAAATAACACCAGTCAGTCAATTTACCAAATTATTTTTAATCGACATCTTGCATAAGTGATACCCTAATTTGCATTTTTTGATTTATTGAAGCTAGTTTCCATCTAAGAACGCTATTTTTAACACTCATGAATCAAATCCGTTTTGTGTATAAAAAATTGAAAAAATTTAGATCACATGTTAAAACCTTTTTATAAACTGAATCTACTGAACACATGTGTGCTTGGTTCTATTGATGTTTTTTTTTTATAGAAAAATAGTTTTGAAAAGCAATTTTTTGCTATATAACTATAATCACATCTAATAGCATTTTAATGTGATATTTCATTATATGTTTTAGTCCGCCTATCAGAGTCTTATTTGTCATAAACTGTAACAAGAGTAATTCGTGATTTTTTTTTCAGGATACAGCTGGTCGTTTGCTTGAGATTAACAAATGACTGACAGCAAATAATTAATCAATTAATCACAAGAAAACTTCTTCTCTTCTCTGCAAGTGGAATTTGATATTAGTGACTCAAGAAAAAAAAAATACACGTCATGGTTTTGGGAATGGAGATTATTAATGATTTTCAAAATTTTTGTGTAGATCTTTTTACACAGTGAGGCTATTAAGTACCTTATTTTAACGTAATTAATCTATTAAAGTGAGCTGTTAATATTTACACGCAAAACTAATAATTTTCTATAAATCATAAAATTTGTTGCTATCTGTTCCAAATAGATGTTTTACATTATACTAATTAAGTCTTAACTAACGTTAACTTGCAACTTGAAATATCACTAAATCACCAATGACTTTGATCGCCATCTCAGTCTTTTCCTATTTTGTGTCATACTAAATTTACTAGAAGCCTCAGTATTAAATCTCACTCTCACTAATGTATTGTCCTCAACTGAAAATTTTACTTATAATAGTTTTTTCTAGTTATTACGAGGTATAACAATGTTGGTAATGCCTTTTTTTATATAATTTATTTTTGTTTTATATTTGAAGTAACACTAACATATGATCATATCACTATTATAAATCGTAAAACATATTAGTTAAGACTTTGATATTAATATTAAATGTCTAGTTTTTCACAAACAAGCATTATGGTATTTAAGTTTTTTTACGAAAAATATTATATGGTATAATGTATGTTTTTAAAACGATATATTACCTCAAGTCAAGGTATTCGATATTAGTTTTACTTAATATTATCTTCTGAATCTATTCAACCAATATTGTGAATATATTCTCAATCAGGAAAGGTCCTACTGGGTGATGATCTGTTTTATACTGTGATTTCTAGTCTTCATTGTATATATATTATATATATATATATATATATATATATATATATATATATATATATATATATATATATTATATATATATATATATATTATATATATATTTTTAAATATTAAACTTAGCCGGTGAATATATAAATAGCTGACGTCTCCGACGGCCCGACAGATTCCAAAAAACTCGCGAGCGATCGCCATGAAGGTTGCGGGTGTGCCCACCAGCGCCGACTATTGGCCAGATACCGCATATACTTCTCAACCACTCCAGTTCTTCTCTGTCGGTGTCACCGACAACATTGGTTCCGCTCGCTCTAGACCTCGAGTTTTCTACCGAATTGGTGAAGTACTTGGTTTTGGTTTTATTGCTTTCGCCGTGTTGGATTATTCAATACTATCTTCAAAAGAAATGCTTTTGAAAGGAGAGGAAAAGTTTTTTGCCCTTGCTTTTTTAATCTCGCTCTGGTTTTTCCATAGAGAAAAGATGGCCGACCCTTCCCTCAGTGTACGAAAGTGTGTTAAAGGCTTTTAGTAATTATTTTATCACTTTATAAATTATTGTTGATATTTATAGATTTACCTCTATATATTTTATATCTCACCCGCCTTTATTAGGCCTCTTCGATTAGCTTTCCATTTATACTAAACATCGAGATAAATTTTATGTTTTTGTTTATATGCGGCCTTTACCTATTCTTTGTAGGCAGTCCTGACTTGGAAAACGGAGTTAAACAACGTTGAGCCCATTCAACTTTTATTTTTGTTTAGATAAAAACAGTTGCTCTGTAAGAGTGATGTGATGAATATCTTTAGAAAATATTTTAAGAAATTTATTCTTTGAATAGTCTTTGTGCTGTTTTTCAAAGATGAACTAACGTTTGGTTTATTTATGCTACGCAGTTTGCGCTCTATCGTTACGATAGAGAAAGAGAGAATCACGGTTTCACTTTGCAGAAAGAATAAATCGATTTTGACGTTTTGTTCATTCTTCTTTCAAACTGAGGTTTTTTAGATACTAATTTAAAGGAACATGTTAATTTTTCATTTTCTTAGTCCTTTCAGTTTTTTCCTTTAGTCAAATAACCTGTTATTGACGAAGAGTGAGTGGGCCATTCTCTTGTGAGTGACAAGAGAGAGAGAGAGAGAAAGAGAGAACGATCCGATCTTTATTCTCGTCCCAAGAGAGAGGGAGAGAAAGAGAGAACGATCCGGTCTTTATTCTCGTCCCAAGTCTCTGTACAAGGAGTTTGGGAGCTAGTAACGTTGTTCTCGATTCAGTTTTTTTTTTTTTTTTTTTTTTTTACTCGTCCCAAGTCTCTGTACGGGGAGAGAGGATAAAACGTTTTGGTTTTTATTCTCTTCCCAAGGCACTGTACAGTGAGAGATTGGAAACGTAGTCCTTAGTGAACTAGTGTTTAGTCTCATCCCCAGTCACTGATCTTTTTAACTTTATATATTTCCGTTTTATTCGATATATATGTTTATTGATTTTTACATGTGTGTTTCATTTTGTACTAATGTGCTTACATTATACGACTCATTTCGCAATTCTAACCTTTTGATTTAAGGGAGAATTGCGTGCTTCAGGTAGAAATCAGTTTTATTCATGTCTAATGTGAAATTATTAAAAAATGCAATATCAGTGAAGTAAGTGCAAAAAAACATGTTCTGTGTTGCGGAGGGTTCGTTTGTTCGTGCTTGTCACTTGCCTAGTCCGAGACCTCTTTCAGGCTCCCCTGCACCAGGGAGAAGGAATGTCGTAGGACCTAAGGGAGTGAGGAGTGTAAACCAACGAACAGACGTTCCCTCAAAGGTATTAGACGTTGCTCGGTAAGCACGTCCTTGCCATAAGACAGGAGAGACGAAGTTTCTCCTCGTCTTCCGATGATTTGTCTCTTTAAAAGCCTGGGCGTAAGGTTTCGAGACGGTTGAAACGTTTATTAGTTCCTTCAGAACAAGTTCAACGTCCTAGCTGTAGTCATCATAAGAGTCCCGTTCATAGCGATGACGTTCATGTACAGACGTTTCTGCCACAGACTCGACGTGACGTTGAGCGGTAGACACCGTAGACACAACGTGACTTCGAGTGTCAGTCACCGTAGTCACGATATAGCATCGATCAACAGTCACCGCTGTTACTACGTGACGTTTGAACGTCAGCCACCGCAGTCACAGGTTGATCCAAAGTTAAGTGTTTTGCAAGATATGCTGTTAAAGCTTTCTTCTTTAATAGAAGCTTTCGATCCTGTTCCTGTGCGAAAGGATCCTTTGCTTTTTGTACGTCACGGTTCTGGGATACGTGATTCGGGTCTTCAACCTTCTAAACGAGCTTTGTTACGCAACGCTGACGTTATCCCTAGTGACAGCTTTGCTGTTAAACGAGATGCGGAGCATAAATCTCGATGTAACTTTGATCGCTTTGAACGTCAGCCACCGCAGTCTCAGTGTGACTTTGAGCTGCAGACACCGCAGTCACGACGTGACGTTGAGCGGTAGACACCGTAGACATGACGTGACGTCGAGGGTCAGTCATCGTAGTCACGATATAGCATCGAACAGCAGTCACCGCTGTTACTACGGGACGTTTGAACGTCAGTTACTTCTGTCACGACGTGTAGTAGAATAACATTCTCTGCAGTCACAACGTGACATCGACCCTCCAACTTTAACTTCTGTTCATATACAAGTTGATGTAGCCTGTCAGGCTTTTCCTTCACGTCATTCTGAATATAAATCTCCTTCTCGCAAGACTTTAGATTTATCAGATGATGTGCCTTCTGAAGAAGTTGATGACCCCCTTTCAACTAATGTTCCTTTGGGGAGTCTTTCAGAAGAGGAGTAACCTAGGGTGGTCCAATAATCCCTTGTTTTATAATTATGAATTTCTTTAGTGAAATTTTGTCCTACTCGTTTTGTAACGGCTGCTCCGCCGTCTGAGTTTACTCTTGGCATGACTTTCTTCGACTCCTACATTTACGAAGTCAGTTCTCTCTTGTTCTTCTAAGAGGGCCATGCTCTTACTGGGAGACTGGTTGGAATCCAGGAGAAGTTTAGGAAAGTCTGCTTTTGCTTTTCCTCCTTCTTCATTAGCTTCTCGCTCGGGCGTCTGGTGTGACACAGGAGAAGTTCTCGGCTTGGGAGTACCTGCCTCTGCCCAGGGAGACTTCTTAAGCCTAGTGGACTCTCCTCGTCGTCTAGCCATGAGACGCTCCAAGATTTTTTGGTCTGCTTCAGAGCTAGACCATCTCCTGTTAGGAGTTTTTAAGAGCGTTTGAAGTTTTTATTTGTTGGATTGGTCCCTGGGAGCCTTAAGTAAGAAGGTCTCTCCAGCTGTCAATGTATTGCTGTACAATTATGTCATGCATGAACAAGGCTATCAGGGATGGCTCCAATGATCTGGCAGCCACGTTCACTGCAGGAGTACTTAAGATGTAAGTGCGCTCAATGTGTTCATTGTCAAGACAAAGTTCACGATGAAGACTACCAAATATGTCTTGGCAGCAGTAAGGGAAGGCGACTGGATGGTCTCTCTCGACCTTCAGGATGCATACTTCCACATCCCGATTCATCCAAACTTTCAACAACATCTGAGGTTTGTGGACGGGAAAGTAATGTACCAATTTCGAGCACTGTGCTTCGGCCTCATTCTTGCTCCTCTTGTTTTTACAAGGCCCTTGCAAAATGTAGCAAGCTTTCTACATTTTTTGAGGATTCAGAGCCTCCCTTTATTTTGACGACTGGCTAATCAGGGCGTCGTCATTAAATCGCTGTCTGGAGAGCCTCTAATGG
>NC_090742.1:12319561-12352061 GCF_036898095.1 Palaemon carinicauda
TTCTTTCTGACTTATTATTAGTCGTAAAAATATAAAAAAAATAATGAGAAAATTATGTAAAATGTTATGATCTTCCCATATCAATTCAAAATATTTTCCTTTATACTTAGGTTCGCAAACTTTACAAGACTTTTCTAAGTTTCAGGATTATGTCTGACTCAAAGAAATTTTTTTAGGCCACTCTATATCGGACAGTTTAGAAGGGGCCAGTTTAGTTTCGAAAGATTTAGAATCTGTTCCTGAGTTGTCTTTTGAGAGGAATTGATATGGCCTGGTTTAAAGTATCTCCTAGAGTAAATTCTGATATCCTTTGTGTTTGTTTTTTGGTGTGTTGAGTTTCTTTTGGGCATTCCTTTCTCTATGGAATTGTTTGTGAGAAATCGTTGTTTACAGATATATTTTTCGGTCACTTCTGGGTATAAAGGGCTTTCTTTAATATTCAGGTTTTTAGGCACTTTCTATTTTAGAAAGTCTTGTATCAAGAGTTCCCCTGTTTAATGAAATTTTCCAGGGGGAAAGATTGGTAATTGGGCAATGCCTTGATTTACCAATTTTTAGCAATTATACTCCTTATTCCGATTTGCTTAAAACATCTTTCGTAGCCCCCCTTGGTCTGTAGAATCATTTGAGGAATATCTTAGTCATGGATAATGGAGAACTTCAGGTATTCCATGGTTTTCATTTAGGTTAATGAAGATATTGATTATTCTACTGCATGTAGTGATCTGGAATCTTTTATCTATGGAGTTTTTCGAGGTGCTTCTCTATTCAATAAGCTATCTGAGGCCTTTACTTGATTTTACAGATTTTAGTATTACTTCGTTTACAGATTTTTTTTTATTCAAGACACCACTTTGTCTACGGAGTTATTTAGGACTTATTCCTTGGTTCATTCACTTATTCATGACCCTTCTTGGTCTTGGAAGTTATTCTGGACACTTTCGTTTTTAGTGTTCTTTAGAACACTACTATGGGGCTGTCTTGGACACTCATTAAATAATGAAATTATCAGGGACATTCTTTGGTCTATAAGTTACTCTGAGCATCATATTGCTTATGATAATTCTTTGTGTATGGAGTTATCCTCTACACACCTTGGTCTAAGGAGCTGTTTTGTCCACTCATTGCATTGATGATTCATGTCAATCATTGTTTTCTTCTTTCTATTCAAATTTTTTTTTTTTCCAGTCTCTCTTGTTTTCAAGAGTTCCAGTTTTCTTATCAATCTTTATGTACCAGAGATACCTGGCATTACCCTGTGAGTTAAGATCTGATTGTCAAAATCTTTGTAATTGTTGTATTTAAGATTGATTCATATTTCCAATAATTTTACTTTTATTTTGTCGGGATATTTAAAAGAGAACTTCTGTATCATTAAATTCAAGGTATGTTTCTCACATGTAGCACCTTAAGTTTTTCTTCCTATGCTTTCTGCCAAACTATCATAAAACTAGTAAGAAATTTGCTTCATCCCCTTTTGTTTCTCAAATAAGAAAATATTAAAAGCATAATTCATCTAAATTTCTTGTATATTGCTAAGGGAAGACCATGTACAGTAATTAACTCTTGCTTTCCTTTTATTAAAAATAATTATTCCTTTTATAGTTCTATGTTTTCCAAGGATGAAAACAAATTAGAATATTTCTTTTGATATATACGGTTAAGATAAAGATGGTATTTTGTATTTCTTATTTTTCAATGTAAATAATTTCTAAATATTAGTCAAATTTCATACCAATACCCATCCTCTCTTTGACCTTTTGTATTGCCTTGTAACAGTTCTCTCTCTCTCTCTCTCTCTCTCTCTCTCTCTCTCTCTCTTTCTCTCTCTCTCTCTCTCTCTCTCTCCTCTCTCTCTCTCTCTCTCTCTCTCTCTCTCTCTCTCTCTCTCTCTCTCTCCTCTGTTGCTTTTGTAAGAAATTGATGAAGTTAAAGACCCTAGCTGTACTCAATGTTTCTTCTGACCCTACCTGCACTTGCACGTTCCTTCTGACCTAATCTGCACTTGCTTTATATCCTTCTGCTTAACTCTTTTCCCACTTCCTTTCTTGCATTTTTCTCTTCAATCTTTTATCCCTTGTTATAGTGTAACTGTAGAGGTATACCTTTGTTGCATTTTGGCATAGAATGGCCCTACAGGGCCCGGTAGAGTTTTATAGCTAAAATTCCTAAACCCAATCCAATCCTAAATATATTATGAACTAATGATGATAGGCAATGTGAAATAATGCTGAGGAATGAAAGAATAAGTTACAGTCTATTGGTTAATTTAATAGAAGTACAAAATAATATATATGTAAATATGAGAGAAATAAAGAACGTCATGAAATATTGGTGAAAAGAAGTAGAATCTAGCTTATGATATTTGTGAATAAAAATGTACTCTGGGTAAAAGTTAAGGATTTATTTAAGGTTATAAGTTAAGATCGATGTTATGGATTTAACGTTAACAAGTAAAGTATTTTTGATATAAAGTGTTCGTAACGTTTTGGTAAATAGAAATACTCTATTTCAGCTATTAAAGTAAACTTCAAAAACTTTCTTTATTTATGAATAACTATAGACCTATTGCATGAAATAAAAGAATGTATATTGTGTGACTGGTGACTGATATTAGAAAATATCTTTCGTTAATTGGGAGTTTTAGAAGGCGACCTCAGCAAACCGTTGATTACCAAAAAGCTTATTGAAGGAATTGCATAGATAGATTACATTATTAATTTCTTGGGTCAATAAAATTTTAAGGTGCAGTGTTTCTATTTAGCTAAATGGAAGGAGAAGAGTTTGGAATCATTTGGTTGTGTAGGTAATAGTGGATTTGGGATGGGATATTAAGTAGATGCATTTTAATGGCCACTCCAGTCTTAGGATGCTCCTTTAATCTCCAGGTACTTTCTAAGTTATTAGTAATATCTCTCTCTCTCTCTCTCTCTCTCTCTCTCTCTCTCTCTCTCTCTCTCTCTCTCTTTTGAGGGGCTACATGAAAATACCTTGAAGAATAACATGATGAAGTTCTCTTTTATATTAACCTGATGCTCACCTCCAATTTCAGATCTCCCACTCCCCATCCTTGATCCTTCCTTATCCCAAATTTGGAAATGTTATAAAAAAAGACACTCGCCTCATATGGCTGATGAGTCTCCCACTGCCCCCCTCCTCTTTCAGTATCAGCATTTGCCATTTTATTCCTCACCAAAAAAGGGCCAAAGGGTTCATGAGGTAGATCCTGATCTTAACTAGAGTAATCACTTGTTCATTTGGACTGTTATTTTATTCCCTATGTACAGAACATGTTCATTCTTTCACTGGTGTCTTTGGAGCTGTAGCTCAATGTGTTTACTTGAATATATTGTACTTGTCAAAGGCCGATATCCTGTATTGGCAAACATTTTGGATTTTAGTCTGCTTATTGATCCAGCTGTCTTGTCAGTGTAGATTTTATCCTGACGGCTAAGTCATGAAAAATTATGATGTGTTATGCCAATTTTAACTTTCTCAAAAGCCTCAAATTCGTTAAGTTTGTTGTGGTTTATCAGATTTTTTATTAATTTGTTATAATTATTCAAATCAAGTATTTCATAATATTTAAGAAGCTTGCATTGTAGGAGGTTATAATGTCAAATTTTCAGGTTTTGGTACTATCATTTTATTTTTTAGCAAATATGTATGCACTTGTGTCAATGACAAAAATATCAAATTTGTTATGAATTGTATAATGTAAGTAGTGTAAAGTCTATCTCATGTAAAAGGATTGTGATTCAATGTGCTCCAGAAATGTTTATGCTCTTTTTGAAGTTAATGTGTAATCAGTGGTAACTTATTTGCAAAATTTTCTATAAGAATTTCAGGTTGTAGTATAATCCAACTGTTAAAGATTAATGATAAGTGTACTTAACGTAAGTGTTTCAAGAAATGTGGTAAGAGGGTCATTTTGAAGTCTTGCATTTCCGAGCTTTCTATTATGGCGAGATACCTGGGCTCTCTGAAAAGGTGCACAGCTCGGTTCATAAACTCCATTTTGTTTCTTGTCTCGTGTCTTTTGGGCCCATGACATAAAGGAGGGACAAATAACACTTTAATCACTTTTAGATAAATTGTGTAATAAGTTCTTGAATATGTTATCTTTGACGTTAATTCAGAGTGTGTGTGTTTGTGTTTGTGTGTCGGGTTGGGTTGTTTAAAACGGGCGAAAGCTGATTTAGTATAAGAAATAGGTTTATAAAATTGTTAAAAAATCTCGTCAGTTTTGTGTATATTAAGTATGAAATATCTGGGTTTTTTAGCCAAAAAAAATTATATATTTCCTTATATTGATCGAGATATGAAAGTTCCATTTCCATACAATTGTATTTTTTTTAAGTATTCTCATTACCTGAGTTTTAAAGATGCATTGATTTCTGGATAGCGTTTTTGGTTAATGTAATACTGATGTGCAGAAATAGCCCTGTCTTAAAAAGGTTTCCTTCTTTTAGGAAAATTCATAACATTATAAGTGGCGTATTAGTTATTCTAGACCTGCAAAGTTAGCAATAATTGGAATATCGTATTCGAAAGTTTGTTAATGCCCTGAATATAGATATTTTTATAATCTAATTTACACCTTTTTTGAATCCCTTAACTATCTCTATGGTTAGATATCTTGACAACATGTAGAAATTGTAAATTGATAGATTATACACTGGATTGTGGGCAGATTCATACCTGACATTTCTAGTTTAGTCATTTTAGCTTTTGTTCGTTTGTTAGATTTCCTGGCCTTTCTTTTAATTCATTAGATAACTACTATCATTTCATCCTATTTGAAACTAGCTTGAACTTAAGACTAGAATTATAATGATAAAAAAACTCACACTCGGATAGTTAACAAAGTGATAACAAACCTCGCTCATTATATGTAACGAATATATTATAAAAAAAAAAAAAAAAATGCTTGTGCACGTCTCCAACGAAATTAATGCAATGAGAAATTTACAAATTTCATATTGATAGAGGGTACAATTTAAAATGTTATAGTACAATATTAAAGGTCTTTTAAGGTTTTAAGGTCTCATAAGGTTTTAATCTTGCAAAAAAGAAAATAAACACTTCTGAATTTTAATTAATTATTTCTGTGCCCACACCCTTCGAGCTTATTATTGGCTTACTTGGTTCCCCTTAAGGGATTATCAGAGCTCACTCAGGCTAGAGTAGTTTAAGTATTAAAAGGCGGATTATAAGATAAGATTAAAAATGATTGAAAATGAAACATGGGTAATTGAATATTGCATAACCAAGCTACCTTAGTGTTATTTTTTCTGTTCCACAATACAGTGAAATGGGTCTCTCTCTCTCTCTCTCTCTCTCTCTCTCTCTCTCTCTCTCTCTCTGAGAAACCATAAGGGGGTAGCGCCGTCAGTGCACCTCTCAAGATTCTATGTAGGCATTACTTGACTCTCTTGGCAGCGTTTCTTCAGGTACTACTGTTGCTGCAATATAACTTTACTTCGTACTTTCCTGCCCTCATTCTTCCCTCTAGTCGTCTAAGGTCTTCTAACTTTTACTTCAAAGTGTACCTGCAGGGTTCTCAGAGGTCCGAACACTGTTATGTTCCTAAATTCGATCCAATTTCCCGTCGTATTTTTTTTTTTATTTCTCATTGTTAACGAGATCAAATGATTTTAAGCCACTTTAACTATATATGATAGTTATTCATTGCACATCAGTATAGCAACATGATTAAAACCCAGTATATTTTCCTTTTTAATATCAGTGTTTGATTTAATTGTGATGAGAATTTGCAAATATTTAATGTTGGGGTTTTATTGTATGAAAGTCTTTTGAATAAATTCCACTGCAAGGAATGAGGGATTGTTGTGCTAGTATTGAGTGGTTGGTGTGAGATTCCTATGGAGAAGTTAGGTCGTTGTTCTACCTATATCCATTCAATAGATGTCCTAAAGGGGACAAAAGAAGTAAATTTTTTTGTTAGTGTTTCCTTAAAGAAGTCAGACTGAAAATATATTAGTTACAGATTTTTATGTAGATCGGTACCAATTAGGATTACAGGTTTTCCATGCTGAATTAAGGTGGGTTTTGCATTATAATTCAAGTAGTATTGCTTCTGATAAACTCCCATTTAACTATGTGTAAAGGTGAAAAATACCCTCTATCCATTTAGTAAGTGCGACAGAGTCAGTCAGTCCATTGGGAAGCTTCAAACTCGATTTTCTTTAAAAAAAAAAAAAAAAAAAAAAAAGCATTTTTTACCCTAATGTGTAGAATCCTCACCTTCAGTAATGAGATCATTAAAAAAATAATTGTTATTTTAAGTTTTTTAAATAGCTGGTGTTATAATCTTAAAAATTTATTAGGCTAAGAAAATCATTTAATGTTTTAGTATATGCCTAAATATGGCAGATTTTCAGAAATGATTATGTTAACTTGAAAGGTTAGTCATTTATATGAATTTATATTAGAACGCCTGTAAAGATCAAAATTCTTTTCTCAATTTTAGTGTTTTGAGGTATTAATTATATGATTTGTTGAACTATCTTTAATGGGAAAAAGTTTAGTCTTCATAAAGACACTGAGAAAGATAGAAGATTATAATATCTTTATTTATAGAAATTTGAGTTTGATGCTTCTCTCGTCATTAGTATAAATTTTCAAAGCTATAATTAGCTTGTATAGAAGTTATTTTTGCTGGTCCTGTGTTTCTCTATTACTTTCATAGTTTTTTTTTTTATTCTGAATTAAAACACGTAGGTAATTCGTTATTATTAAATGCCGTTAGCTTGGTTAACTGCTGGGTGTCATAGACGAATAAGTATTTAATAATATAAAGATATATTTGCCTTCGTTTAATTTTTTAACTGCCTTAGATTGAAGGGATTTACCTCAGAGACGTTCATGTTTCGAACAATACTAAAATCATGTGTGTCATTTAATATCTGTTCATTTTGTGCCGGTTTTCAGTAGAGGATATCTCTGTCTGTCCCTTGTGTTGGAGCTCATTCTAGTAACTGAAAATGCAATTTATACTTCACTTCGGGTTGGGTTAATCCGAAGTCTCTTAAAGACAAAAAAATCCAAAGAGTATTAAATTATTTCAATTGCTAAAATAGCTTGATCATAACTATTTTACTGTAACTTGTAGTTAAATATTAAGTTTCACAGGACCTGCAGAAAATACGTAATGACGAGCAATTTCCTTTGATTACTGTCTGAGAATATCTTAGGGGAATATGTGGTCGTGGTAGTATATTAAGGGACTATGATCAGAGGACAATATAGTAAGTGTTATGAATAATTATAAGATGAAAGTATATCAAGGGATTATATGCTGAGGTTATTATACTGTAGTAAGGGTTTATAAGCTTAGGATAGTATCTAGTGGACGTTAACTTTAATACTATAGTTGTACAAGACCAACATATATCTAGGGGTATTGTATATTTTAGGATTATTGATTGTAGGCCAATGTTTATTACATGTACCTTTGAATCAGAACTTAATTTATCTCAAGCTGTAGGTAAATTTCAATTAGAAGCATATGTTTCATAACACTCTATCTTGCTTGTAAAACAAAAGTTTTCATAAGGTTATTTTTATTAGTCATAGTTATATAAAATCTATTATTTTTCTTTAGAATAATGATGTTAGCCTTATAAAGTGTTCCGGGTTAAACTTGCTCTCCAACGTTGTTTTTCCACGGGTTTGTATTTGAGAACTTTATTGCACAGCTAAAGTGACTTAGGTGTCCACGTGTAAGATGAATGCGTACTTCGGTCCGATCTGACTGTCTGCTGGGAGGAGTAGTAAGGATGGTCAGGGCAGTAGTCTTGCACGGCTCTTCTCTTTTACCTGACTCAATCATGTGCATGAAATGGGGCGAGACAGGGAGGCAACTTGGCATTTGTGAATCTTGTCTGCTTTTCACTGAGCTTCAGGTGTCTGTAGTAATGGATCGTTCTGAAATTGCACAAAGGACTGAGTGACTTTTTTTTACTTCCTTTAGATTTCTAATTTATTTTAAACTCTAAAAGTATTAAGAATTTTTCTTGTCTAAGTGTGTAATTTCTTGTTTCATCAAAAAATTAACGTAACGCTATATTAGCTGGAAACGGCCTTATTGTAATGTAATTAATGACATAAATGTTTTACCATTTAACTTTAGAAGAGCTGCAAACTATTCCTGAAATCTTTAAATCACAATCTCGATATCATTGTTTGTAAAATTATTAATAAAACATCTTAAAAAAAAGAAGGAAAAGGAAAGCATTCAAGGGCCTAGTAACATTGCTTCATCAAAAGAAAACTTTGCATTAAATTTTAGTTACTAGGTGGGACAGGGGATGGCCTTGGTGGGCTTTCCTTTTCCTCCTTTTTTTTTTATTAATAATTTTACTCCATTAGAAAAAGCACTACTTACCCTACACATTCATGAACTATGTAACTTCAAATGCTGAGGTTTAGTTTCCCCTATAGTTGTCAAAGAAAGAAAATGAAGACTATCTAGGGAAACAAAGAAAACGGGATTTGTCATTCAGCAACATATTTGATGAAGGGTGACTCACCTAAGAGCCTTTCTTGGTCGAATCGTGAGCTCAATGCATGACAAACGTAAAGTTTTCTTTGAATCCAGGGCGTTTAAAGCTTTCAGAAAATGTGGTTTCATGAATTTGGTATATATTGTCATGGACTTCATAGTGTTTGTATTTCAATTATATAACTAAACTGATTACAACAAAACCTGTCTCATGTTTGGCATTCAATCTTCTACAATAAAATATTCTATCAAATTTCTAAGTTTTTCTTCAGCCATATCGTGTTGTTTAGAAGCTTTAAGTACGTATTTCGGTATTTAATAGGTTCAATATTTATTAAGAGGCTTTTGTGAAAAGTTAATTAATGGAAATAACAAAGCCATTATTATCATGACTTAAGTCAGGAAAAACCTACATGACAAACTGCTGGATTAAGAAGTGGACTTAGTACTGAGACACAGTTCGGCCATCTTTACTTGCACTCTATATTCATAAAACTACTGCTCTCATACCCCAGTGGGGGGTGAACAAGCTCTGTATGTGGGGGGGTTTAATAACAGTCCATCTGGACAAGTGACTAGTTAGGAGAAAGGACTATTTCATGAACACTTTTGGCCCCTTTTTCGTGGGGAATAAGGCATTTACTGGTACTTGAAGGGTAGGGGGGCGATTAAGGAGAATACTCGGTCACATGAGGTTGAATACAGGGAGAATACAGGTTTTTTACGTTTTCTTTATTATATTTTCACGTTTTCTATTTCATGTCTTCAATTTTCATTTTACGTTTTCTTTTTAAATACAAGGGCAACTAAATTAAAATTGTAATACTTTTATATGCATTTTATTTCCTGAATTCCTAAAATGTTACAATGATGAATATAGTTATATTGTTTATAATTAAATATATTATTGAAGTTCAATATTTTATTTTGTAAATGATAGGCGCTACTTGAGAAATGTATATCACATAATAATTGGTATAGATGAAAATACTTTTAAGATACAAAAAACAAGGGCCCTGAATGATAATTTATGGCAGAAAAAGAACATGCCAGTACTAATGGTATAACTACATATACAGGTAAAGGTAGATGGCCCAATATTTGGACGTCAGTGTTTAGTAATACACACATTACTGACTACTTTGGTCATATCCATATGAGGTTAATTATAGTCAGAGCTGGAACGGGTTCGTTCAAGAGTACAATATCTATGAATAGCTAAATCATTTTCGTCCAAAACGGGAATGAGACGACTCGAGTTTAGCAATCTTGGGCTTTTAGTAAGGGAGGTTATTGCTCAATATCCCCATAAGAGGTGGCAAATCCTAAGATTTTGTTCATTTTCAAAATGTGAATAGATAGGTAGGACCAGTCTTATATGATAAAGCTCTTCTCTGAAAAGACTTGTTCAGTGCACCATTCCTAGAAGTGCTTCATTTGACCTATACAGGCACACAAAGTTTGTCTATTGTTGTCATTAGCAACAATATTGCTAAATGTGAGCATATGCAAATCAAATCAGGCTTTTTAGGAAATACTTGACCGAACAGTTCATAGTCAATCTCATATACAAGACTAGTCTTACCTTACAATCTCAGTTTTAAAAATTTAAAAAATCTTAGGTTTTACCATTTCTTACAGGGATATTAAGAAATAAACCAGCTGGCTAAACCTCAGAATTACTTAAAACTAAGGCGTTTCATTTTCGTGTATCAATGATACTATTCTGCTATTCATGTATGTTGTATTCAATATCATGAATAAACCCTTTCCAACTCATAAAATATAAAGAACCTAGGTATAAGTAAAGTAGGCCGTAATGCTTATAACATTAACCACTGACGTCCAAATATTGGGTCATTTACCTTTACTTATATATGTAGATATGCCATAAACACAGGTATGTCACTTTTCTGCCATAAAATATCATTCAGGACCCTTATTCTTGTATCTTAAAAGTATTTTCGTCCATACCAATTATTCTTATGTAATAGACATTCTCAAGTAGTGCCTATCATTTACAAAAATATTTGAAATATTCATTTTAAGCAATGCACAGTTTTGAGTTATACAAGCATCTCACACCTCAAATAAGTTGTAAGTTAATATTTGTATCTAATAAATCTGTAAATGACAAAATTGTATTTTATTGTATCTAAAAATTACCTGGTTTTAAGCATTTGATATCTTTTTGCTACCCAAACAAGAAAAAAAAACCATAATTACTATTTTCAATTCGCATCCTACATATATAAAGTTATTTTTATTACATCTGCATAGCAATTTTACCTATAAAAAAAAATATACAATATACATTTCCAACTCCATTGCGACTCTCTGATCTCTAAATATTATTTCAAAAGCAAAATACTAACATTTAAAATACTCCTACAAAATTCTACATTGAAAGAAATCTTGCAAGCATCCACTAAATGAATATAAGAAACCCATAACTTTTGAAGTTGTCCTAAATAATTGATCATGACCTGATTATTTTTTCCATTCCGAAGCAGTGCCTTGAATGCAATTCCTTCCTTCCTGTATTCAGCCTACACATGAAGAACAAGGTGTGTGAGGATTCTCTTTACAAAATATTAATCTTATCGCTTTTATTAGGTATTATTTCTCCTTTAAGCCTTTCTGTAATAATTTTGAAGTTTTACATTAAAATTACTGTTAGAAACCCATTTAAAGAATAAGTCTTTAGAGATTCCCTAATGGTAATTACTCCTCCCATTGTCCTAAGCATTTGATCATGACTTGATTATTTTTTCCTCCGAAGCAGTGCCTTATATGCAATTCCTCCTTTCCTATATTCCTCTATGTTTAGCCTACATATCAAGAACAATGTATGTGAGCATTCTCTTTACAAAATATTAATCTTGAACCTTTTATTAGGTATAACTTTTTTAAGCCCTTCTGGAATAATCTTGAAGTTTTAAATTAAAGATACTGTTAGAAATCCACATAAAGAATAACTCTGGGGTTCTCTGAAGGTACTTATTCCTCCTGTTGTCCTACATAATTCATCACGACCTGGTTATTTTTTTCCATTCCGAAGCAGTGCCTTAAATGCAATTCCTTCCTTCCTATATTCAGCCTACATATCAAGAACAAGGTGTGAGAGAATTCTCTTTACAAAATATTAATCTTAACCCTATTATTAGGTATAACTTCTTAAAGTCTTTCTGGAATAATCTTGAAGTTTTACATTAAAATTACTCTTAGAAATCCACTTTAAGAAATATATCATGAATGTTGGTTTAAAACTACTTCATTGAGGGTTTCTTTTTCTTAAGACTGTCATGGAAAAACTGATACTTCCTGGAACTCAAATTTTAGTACGACATTTAATAAAATCTTTTAGTATAAAGCTAATTTGTAAAATTCCCTAAACAATCAAACTGCAACTGATGTAAACTATATATGCTATGTCCTAGATCAGTAGATTAAGAGTATGAGGCAGTTAATTGAACTTTTATAAAGACTATGCAAAGCTTAAAACCAGTAACGAAGAGATTTTATCCTTTCAATAGCAATTTTGTCATAATGTTTTGAAACAAATGTCCGTTTACTGGACTAAAAACAAAAAAATCTGATACTGTAAACAAATATTGGAATGTTGAACGTGACCAGAATAATTTAAAGGAATATTTTTACGAAAATTATTAATCTAAAACATAATTGATACGAAGTTCTGAGATTAAACCTGAAAGATTAAACTTGAAAACCCCTGGTGGGAAAAAGTTTCAAAACAATTTAAAACTATTCTGAACAAAAAGTGCATTTTTACTGTGGGTATAACCTTAATTCAAAGAATATGAGAGAGAGAGAGAGAGAGAGAGAGAGAGAGAGAGAGAGAGAGAGAGAGAGAGAGAGAGAGAGAGAGAGAGAGAGAGAGAGAATCTTTTTTTATTAGTCTTCTAATGCGGTTTTAAGACCTTAAAAACAGTTATTCCCTTCACTAATAGTAAAAATTATTCTGTCCATGCCTTCCCTTGCTTCTCATTACAAAAGATAAATGGATATCATTACAGAGAATACTTGGTTCTCTCTTTGTTTAACTGGAATATATGAAAGGTAATTTTGGCACAGGGGCTTTATCTGAAATTTTCAGTTAATACAAAAGGGAAGGAAATATCGGTTATTTTGAAACAAGACAAAATCATTAATTAGTATTTATGTTACTTCTATAGTATATTTATAATACCAATTAGCATTTACTTTACTTATCTAGTATATTTATAGTACCAAAATGCATTTACATTACTTCTCTAGTATATTTATAATACCAATTAGCATTTATGTTACTTATCTAGAATATTTATTATACTAATTAGCATTTATGTTACCTATCTAGTATATTTATAATATCAATTGGTATTCGTGTTACTTCTTTCATATATTCATAATACAAATTAGTATTTATGTTACTTCTCTAATATTTTTCAATACCAATATGATAAGCTATTCTTCACCCCCCCCCCCCCCCACAAAAAAAAGAAAAGAAAAAAGTGACTGACTAGCACTGGAAGAATGTGACTAATTAGAGAGCCAGGCTTTTTTGTTAAATATCTCTTACCTTAAGCATATCTGCTTATACATTTCAAGAGATCATAGGCCTACTATATATTCTACGTTGTGTAAAAGATAATTCAATGTTAGTTGCTAATAATTAGATGACAGTCTCGAAGAGATAAAAGAGTATACATAGGCAAAGATAAAATTATATTCATAGAGTTGAAGTAATTAGTTGTAGGTTATACTCACATGAAATTAATGTACAGAATGTAGAATTAATTTAAATAAATTGCTAAAAACATCATTTTCCTTTAAGTAACACATTTAGATAACTTGTTTACAGTATTGTACACAATTTAAGAAAATATGATTCAAAAAGTATGTTTAAGAGGTCCAGAGGAAATTGAAATTTGATTTAATAAATAGTTGATGAAAATTAAAGACTTGAGCAGCAAATTTCTAAGGAAGAAGTCATTCCTCATTTACATTTGTTGGTCTTAATTGGTTGTTAATGATCAATTTCCTCATTTTTCTAAAACATTTACAATAATACATATAAAACCAATGCATTCAAAATTGCCTCTAATCATTCTGGTTAATTATTTTAAAGAGGCAATAGGAATCCATTAACATTGGCATATTCGTAATCTCCAATTAGTTTTCAGGCAACCAAACGAATGATTATGTTCAATATCAAATAATTAGCTAATTGTAATATGAATCTTAATTAGAAATAAAACAAGCTCTTAAATGTTGATTTGACCTTATTTATCAAGTTAAATTTTCTGTGTTTAGAATTTAATAAACAAATAGCATCACATGTATTTTTTCAACTTGAAGATGCATACAATTAAAAACGAAGTAAATTAGCTTAATTTGCACTGACTTTGTAAAGACTAGGAGCTACTAAAATACTTGCTACTAGACGGAGAAAAGTTAATAGCTTTAATAATTAAATTTATGGCTTCCAGAAATAAATACTTTGAAAAACTTGAATGAATCTGGTAATGTAGTAAAAATTTATATTATTTACTATAACTTTACTCTTTTTTTCTTTCTTCAGTGAGTGATTGTTGTTAAACCTATGGGATATAAATGGGGTGACCATTCTAACACATGATCTGGTTAGGTTAACCATTCTAAGATGTTAGTAGTACCGTAATAATATTTATAAGGCCATTTTAATACTCCTGGAAAGTTTAATGATAGAATGCCCGCTTCAATCGAGAATATTTTGGTGCTCCTTTTGAAATCAGAAATTAATCAAATTAATCTTCCTTGGACCATTATATCTTCGTCGGAATCTTCCTGGGTTTTATTCTGTAGTAAATCCCGGATTTATCACGGCTAATCTTCATCGTTGGTGTATTTTTGCAGCTTAATTATCTATTTTGAGCAGTAGGCTATAATTGATTTCCAACTTCTTCTGTTGATTCTGGTCTGAAAAATAAATAAAAGATGTTAATGGTACAGATATATCAGCTTTATTCAAATCTTTTACTGTGCACTCTAATATCAAGACTATATTTTTAGTAAAATATTCTGCATGATAATTATAAAGAATATGAAATATTATAAAGTATATGTAAAATTTTGAAAACAATGACAAACTAGATATGACCATGACATTTATAATGGTAAATATTGCAACCAAAGGTTCATCTTGTAAAGTGAAAAAGTATTACCTCCTAAATCCTAATAGGAAAAAACTTCACTATAATCATCTAGTGACTTGCCTTTGGTAATCCACTGACTAACAGGAGCTCCCCTAATCCTTCATTATTTACAAAAGACATTCAATAAACCACAACTCCCTGAATAAAGAATTCTACCTTACACCACAGTGGATACCTGGTCAATGACACATACTACGTCCTTGCCTGGTGATCGCCAGACTGGGGTTCAAGTCCCGCTCAAACTCGCTAGTTCCTTTGGTAGTTGTAACCCCACCATTCTTGTGAGCTAAGGGCGGGGGGGGGGCGAGTTTAGGAGAGCCGATAGGTCTATTTGCTTTGTCATCAGCAGCCATTGCTTGGCCCTCCTTGGTCCTAGCTTGGGTGGAGAGGGGCGCTGATCATACATATATATGGTCAGTCTCTAGGGCTTTGTCCTGCTCGATAGGGCAATGTCACTGTTCCTTGCCCCTGCCATTCATGAGCGGCCTTTAAACCTTTAATATTCATAAAAAGATATGCATAAATTCTAAGCAAAAACAGGATTTATTGACACGGTGAGTTTTGTGTGTAGAATATTGCTTTGTATTCAAGTATATAGTGATGTGCAAAGGAAAAATTAATGTGATGTTTCCAATCATAAAAACACCAGCAACTTCCTAAATTTATCAAGTAAATTATCATTCTCGTAATTAAAATGACACAATTTTCATTATATAATGTATGGATCTTCCATGAACCAACTCCAGCCATCCTGTCATATAAATTTCATTTATCCAAGTTGATATTCTGATTATGCTTCAATCAATAAACCAACTTACTCTACCCAGATTCGCCATCTTACTTATCTTGCCTTCAACTATGGACAAACTTATCATTCTGACTCACTAATTTCCTCTCGATTAGTTCATTGACGAGCTCTTTCAACATTAGTGTTTTTTAATTACTTGGTAGACCTATCCATGGACAAACCTATTCGACAATATTAAACTAAAAACCAAGTTCTATTGAAGCCACGTCTTTAACGTGATTAAACAGAACATTAATATATAATATCATTATATAGACCACCAGGGAGTAATATGAGGAAATTCATTGAAGAATTTAGTATTCTTGTGGGTGTGGTGGACGATATTAAAAATACATTAATTGGTGGTGACTTTAATTGTTGGGTAGATGATGAAAACGATTATAAGACTAAAGAACTCAAGGAAGTATTTGAGATGTTTAATTTAATAAACAGTTTCGGTATCAACGTTAGTAAGTGGTCATACACTCGACTTGGTCATATGTGGAAAAGATTCAGACCTAATAAGAAACCTTAAAGTGGAACCAGACTTTGAGATCTCAAAAACTCACAAACTCATCACTTTCAATGTTAATATAAATTGCACCAGAGTATTGAAAAAATGGATCACATATAGGGAACGGGAAAATTTTGATGCTGAGAATTTTATTGAAGCTAGTGTAGCGCAAATGTCTTGTGAGAACATACAATGTGAACATATGGTAGACAGAGAATGTGTTGGGTGTTATACCAAGAAATATAACGACAATTTTGGAAAAATGTACGATACCACGTGTCCCATAAAGAACAAACAAATAGTTGTACGCGAAAATGTTAGATGGTATAATAGTGAGCTATTAAAGGCAAAAAGACACAGACGTAAGATGGAAGGTAGATGGAAAAGAGCCAAATCCTCACAAGCCAGAAATCTATATAATAAGGCCAGAAATGACTATAACATCCTGTTAGAAAAACAAAAAGAAAATTCTACAACAGCGAATGTAAAAAAACCAATAACATGAAGGACTTTCACAAAAACCTGGATGATTTGATGGGATTAAAGAAAAAATATGTCTTGCCTGACAATGTTTGTGCAGAGAGATTTGCTATATTCTTCAATGAAAAAATTGATAAAATCTATAGAGGTTTCCCCAAAAATCACTTGGAAGGACAGTCAGTTATGCCAGTGAAGGAGGGAAAGAAGTTAATAAAATTTAAGGAAATAAATATGTGCGACTTGTTAAAGGTTATGAGAGATGAAGAATACATATTGTGGAAACGACCCTTTCCCAAACAATTCAATAAGTGAAGCTCCAAACAACCAAGTTGTATATAATATTTACCTGGACATAATTAACCTAAGTATATCACAATCCTGTTTTCCTAGCTGTGAAAAAACTGCGTTGATCAAACCAATTTAAAAGGAAAAGGTGATGTAAACGAGCTAAATTCATATAGGCCCATTTCAAATTTATCCTACACGTCAAAGCTTATTGAAAAAGTCATAAGTGAGCAATTATGGGCGCATATTGATGAGTTAGAGGTATTCCCGGAAAATCAATCGGCCTACAGAGCTAATCATTCTACAGAAACTACCTTATGCTCAATAATGAATGATATGATAGGTCTTCTTGATGAGGGAAAGTGTGGAATTTTGATTATGTTAGATCTTAGTGCTGCTTTTGACACTGTTGTGCACGAGCACTTACTTGACGACTTAAAGTCTATTGGAGTGACTGAGGAAGCACTGAAATTTTTGCGAAGTTACTTTGTGAATAGGAAGACTATTGTAGAAGTTTCTGGAAACCGATCCAGTGAGAGAATTCTTACGAAGGGTGTACCACAGGGTAGTGTTCTGGGCCCTATCTTGTTTAACATATATACTATCAAGCTATCACACATCTTGAAAAAACAAAAAGTGGGCTTTAAACTATATGCAGATGATACTCAGGTTTACCTCTCAATTTCAACAACACAAGATACAGAGAAGAAAATTGATGAGATAATGACTGAAATAAAAACATGGATGCAGAGGAAAAAGCTCAAATTAAATGATGATAAAACAAAATGTATGTTTTTTGGCACAAAGGTAGCTTTGAAGAATTACCAGTTAATTCAAAGTATAAAAATTGGTGATGCTGATGTTGGGATTGTGCCTGTTGTGAAAAATTTGGGTGTACTGATAGATTGTAATTTGTCAATGAGGGACCAAATTGTGAACACAGTGAGTGTGTAACTATCACCTGAGAAACATAGCATTTATTAGAAAATATTTAACAGAGGGCAGTACAAAAATTTTAGTGACGAGTCACGTAATATCAAGGCTTGATTATTGCAATTCTCTGTACTACAAATTGCCCAATACACTACTAAGAAAGCTTCAAAATGTGCAAAACCGAGCGGTTAGACTGATAAAAGGCATTAAACTACGGGAGAGAATAACTCCTACATTGATCGATCTACATTGATCGATCTACATTGGTTACCTGTTAAGGCTAGAATTGAATTTAAGATTTGCTTGTTGACCCACAAAGCACTTACAAGTGATAAGCCTAAATATCTTCGTGATTGCTTGGTCCACTACCCTGAAGCTACCAGCGCTGCTGTAAGAGTTAGACATGCTGATGACCCACATAGACTATTCGAAAATAGTGTGAATCATGCAATTGGAGGAAGAATGTTCAGTTATGCTGCACCGAGACTCTTCAACGACCTTCCACTCGATGTCAAGAATAGCAAAAATGTGGCAGCTTTCAAGAAAAACCTGATGACTTATCTTTTTAGAAAGTGTTATAATAGTGACCTGAAAACTATTAAGCCTGAATACAAATGCTAGCGAAATAACTGAAAAGATACAGAGCAAAATATTAACTGGAAAGAAATTATTTTTTTTCACACACCAAGGCCCGCCTGAACAGACTTTTAGTGTCTGACGGAGGGCGAGAAATAAACCCGTAAAAGTAAGTATGTCTTTTAAAAGTGAAAAGGCCGCTCATGAATGGCAGAGGCAAGGGACACTGACATTGCCTTATCAAGCAGGACAATGCCCTAAAGACTGGCCATACATCATATGATCAGCGCCCAAGGCCCCTCTCCACCCAAGCTAGGGAGGGCCAGGCAATGGCTGCTGATGACTTGGCAGATAGATCTATAGGCTCCCCCAAACCTTAGCTCACAAGGATGGTAAGGTTGCAGACACTAATGGCACTAACGATTTTAAGCGGGACTCGAACCACCGACTGGCAAACACCAAGCAGAGACGTTACCAATCAGGCCACAACCACCCAAAGGATTAACCAAAGTTATCTTAAATCAATGAAAAATATATCCAACCTTATCCATTAATCATACAATCCTGCCTTTGTCCACCATTGGCTGCCCTATCCTTGTCCTACCTTCACCCCCCCCTTTAATCTAATTACTAGCCTTATTTCATATCGACTAAAATTAATTATTGCGTTGACTATTATAATGTTTACATCACCAAATCTTTAGCAAAATTTCAATGCTCTCGCAATTGCATGCTGCCAGTTTTTTAAGTGTTCCTTTGTATGAATCTAAGCCTCAGGTTATATACTGTATCTAATTATTTCATGACAAACAATGACTTAGGATAATCCATATATCCTACAACTACAAGAAGGAATATGAATATCCTCATAGGATCTGGACTTAGTTTGTATTGTAGTCCTCTTAGTGAACTGACAGTATATTTTTTACACATTTCTGTATCGGTATTTGGAGGAATGTAATTTTTTTTATAGGAACCCATCAATAATATAAATCATTTAATGAAGCATGTGATGTTGCTTTGGTATACAACTAAAATAAATAAATAATGAATTATATAATGAAGCTAAATAAACATCCATCCCAGTAAATATGTCAAAAACCTTAATTTCTAGAGGCTAAAGTTAAAATATCAAGTAAAAAATACATGGTCTAAAAAAGGTGACAAAATGCAGATTTTTCTCATTGAAAATTGTACATAATTGCTAATAGGTCGGGGAGATTGCAACTTATCACAGAATTTTCTCTCTTCAAAATGACTCACTATCTCTAACTTCGAGATTCAGCGAGTGAAGATCTTGCACGTGTTACATAGCCCGTAGGGATCTAGCTTTCCGACGAAGACTTTCCGTGAGAGACAACGATTGGCACTCACAGAGGCTGGTACTGCGCTCTCTCTCTCTCTCTCTCTCTCTCTCTCTCTCTCTCTCTCTCTCTCTCTCTCTCTCTCTCTCTCTCTCTCAGAAATACTGTATAGTTGCATAGGGAGAGAAACTGTCGAGTCCCATAGTGAGAGAAACTGTCGAGTCCCATAGGGAGAGAAACTTTTTTTAGTTCCATTGGGAGAGAAACTGTAGTCCCATATTATTATCATTATTATTATTGCTAGCCAAACTACAACCCTAGTTGGGAAAGCATGATGCTATAAGTCTAAGGGTTCCAACAGGAAATATAGCCCGTGAGGATTGGAAGTAAGGAAATAAGCTACAAGGGAAGTAATGAACAATTAAAATAAGATTTTAAGAACAATTAAATTAAAACAGATATTTCATAAATAAACTGTAAAAGAGAGTATATCAGCCTGTTCAACATAAAAAAAATTAGCTGCAAGTTTGCTCTTTTGAAGTTTCAACGACTCAACTACCTGATTAGAGAGATCATTCCACAACTCGGTCACAGATGGAAAACAGGAATACTGTGCAGTAATGAGCCTCCTCATGGAGAAGGCTTGACTATTAGAATCAACTGTATACCTAGTATTACGAATAGGGAAGTATTGTCCTAGATTACCTAGAATAATTGAATGCAAAGGATGGTTAGAATTATGAAAAATTTTATGCAACATGCATAACAAACTAAATGAACGACTCTGTTGGAGATTAATATCTAGATCGGGAATAAGAAATTTAATTGACCGTAAGTTCCTGTCCAACAAATTAAGATGAGCTTCAGCAGCTGAAGACCAGACATGAGAACAATAATCGAAACAAGACAGAGAAACGGTGGTCACACACAAACGTAATTCTATCGGTCAACTTATTGGACATCTCGAATGCCTTGTTGCGCTCCTCTTGGAAGAGGAGACAGAAGAAGGAGCTTTAAGTATTCCTTCACAGTGTCACACCGGCCAGTGACTCTAACTAAAGAGATACAACAACCGGGTATATGTCCTTAGCACCTAGGATCAGGAAGAATGAAAAAAGGGGATGGGCAGCAATCTAACCAGCCTTTCCCATCACACTCGGCAGCGGCTTCCATCAACAGAAGTACATTGGAAGTAGACTACATTCCTTCGTTATCTTTGTCATCTAAGGAGGGAGATAACAAACAGTAAAGCTATCTAACAAGAACAATGAGTTGGAAAGATGCACAAACAGCTGTCCCACAGCTGCATATATCAGATATAAATGAAAACTATTCGTCTTCACTAAAATACCTTGTACACAACGATCCGTCAAAAACATCATATAAAAGAAAGCCCAAAACATTAAACCACCACATAAAGGATGCAGGGATTATGTCAATACTCTCCGCTGGCAGAAAATAAAGGGAGCTCAATGACCAATTATGTGGGCGGGGCTTGGCCGTCACCCAGCAGTAACTACCAACACCTTGGTAGAGTTTTCAAGGCTGTATCCAGCTTCACTGAAAGCATATTCCTAACAAAGAAAACGGGTTTGTGTTCGAGTAGGGACACACATTAATTCTGCATCCACACAACTGGGCAATGAATGATGGATAAATATCTTTATCAGAACACTATGCGGAGTGGCAATGATGTCAGAAGTGAGAACTTGACAGGCAAATAGCCTTACTGGTATGGTCGAGTGTTCTAGTTCAGGCAAAGAACAGCAACACTAGATTCCTAAAGTAACAAGTGTATCAAATAACTTCTGGGAGGCAGTCTTTTTATAGCTTGCCATAAATCTATCCATGGTTATAGATAGTCATCTCTCTAAAATATAAAATTTGGGTCAAGTTTGATTCTTAGCAATATTGTCGTGCATTAGGACCTTCACATACCTTTCCCTACTCCTAGGTAACTGTCCTTGCACTTTGCCCATTTATGGACTTCTTTGTTTTGACAAAGCGTAGCAACTATAATGCATCAGCGTGGAGATTGTCATTCTATATTTTCGTTTTAATCTTGCGGCACACCATGGATTGTATTTATTAATTCAGGCTGTATAGCCCTGAGCTTGGCCTTGTGAGGCCATTAAATGCAAAAGTAAAACTAGAGGAAACACTCTACAGTTAGAGGTTAGAAGCGGGCAGACAGCAAGATGTAAGAGATAAAGCAAAAACGGAGGTGAAGTAGAAGGCTATACAGCAAGCACAGCTAGGGGCAAAGTGAACACTGCATAAAATACCCAATGTGAGGTGCACTAATAACAGTAATCTCCTACGGGGATGCACACCATGGCAAGGATACTGAACTTCACTTGCCTAGAAACTATCAAATAGATCCCATGTGCATTATTATTATTATTATTATTATTATTATTATTATTATTATTATCAAAAGTGAGAAGATTAACTAGACCAATAAGCCAAGCTTGACTCTTATACGACTGGCCCAATTAAATTTGGGCAGAAATATTTATATTTAAGCTAATAAATAATTAAAAATATGTAATAACCAAAATATATGATAAATTATGAGATAAACATATGTGATATATAGAAATTTAAATCTTATCTATAAAACCTATACAGTATTTCCTAAAAATGTTAAAATCTTAAAAACAGTTAGGTCTCAGTCTCAGGTTATATCAAAATGACTTTTCTTGCCTAAACATCTCATATATATATATATATATATATATATATATATATATATATATATATATATATATATATATATATATACATATATATATATATATATATATATATATATATATATATATATGTATATATATATATATATATATATATATATATATACATATATATATACATATATACATATATATATATATATATATATATATATATATATATATATATACATATATATATACATATATACATATATATATACATATATACATATATATATATATATATATATATATATATAT
Organism: Palaemon carinicauda; assembly: GCF_036898095.1. Lineage (NCBI taxonomy): Eukaryota > Metazoa > Arthropoda > Malacostraca > Decapoda > Palaemonidae > Palaemon > Palaemon carinicauda. The sequence goes on from NC_090742.1 coordinate 12,342,164, forward strand.
ATATATATATACATATATATATATACATATATATATATATATATATATATATATATATATATATATATATATATATATATATATACATACACTGAATCTATATCTATATATCTATATCTACCTATCTATCTATCTATATATATATATATATATATATATATATATATATATATACATACATATCAATATATATATATATTTAAATATATATATATATATATATATATATATATATATATATTATATATATATATATATATATAAATGTATATTAATATATATATATATATATATATATATATATATATATACAGTATATCTACTGTATATATTACATATATATATATATATATCTATATTTATAAATATATATGTATATATATATATCTATATATATAATATATCTATCTATATATATATATATATATATATCTATATCTATATATATATATATCTATATATATCCATATATATAAACAATATATATATATATATATATATATATATATATATATATATATGTATATATATAGACATATATATATATATGCATATTAAAAAACTATAATCGCTATAATATGTCGTAAGGATAAAATAGTGTTACACTCACTGCACCTGGAACTATTTCACAAGGTGTGAACATTAAAAATCAAGCATCAATTTTGTATAACCAATGCGCATACTTGCTAAAATTACACTAGTCTTTATTTTTTTTCTAACAATTCCCCTAAGGAAAAAAATGTTAAGTGGAAACACCCCAATTAAAACCTCGTTTCAATCTGAACTTTAACCAGTTCCAATATAATTAACAAAGTAGCCAATCTTACCTTATTTCAGGAAAAATCTACTCTTACAATGGTTGTTAGACGAGCCAAGTCTTATTGTAAGTAAAAAACGTAACTTCTGATTTTATTCATTATATGAGAAACCCAACTTGATCCATTACATGGAATCTGAATTCATTCCAATATCTAGAAATCCTATCAGGTGGGAGCAAGCTAGTTCTACTTTCGTTTATTGGCAAAGAAATTCCTTTATTTCATTGGCAATCCAATCCTTCCCGAATATCCCAAATTTCAAATGTACAGTATTGTGTTTTAAGCAACTATACAAACCCGAGTTAATAGGAGTATGATTTCAGCTAGGCTGTAATTTGTACAGAAATGTCAGTAGTGACTGGCCGGTGGCCACTTTGACCTTCACCTGGGGTATGTGGTGTGGTTGAGGCTTGAAGCACACTCCATGTGAGAGAGGCTAAGTATGTATCTTCTGGGAAGGAATGTTCTATAAGTATTTTCTTACCACGCGAAATTTATTGACTAATGAATTATCAAGTTTCTTGCCTTACTAGAAGGCAAATATGAGCTCTTATCAGATAACCATAGCTTTCTAGAAGGGCAGGTGTGATCTGTAGAGCCCTCTTGATCTAGAATTGCTTATCAGCAGTAGAGTGCACTTACAGATTACACAAACTGTCAGTCAGGTACCATTATTGATAAAGCCATCTTCCTTAAATTCCCTCATTCAAAACAAGCTGCTAATCGTAAACTAAAAAAAAACCAAAAATTAAAACAGCCAGCTGATGGTTGATGTTACATCAAGATTGGATGAGAGCGAGCCACTTGAGTAAGTACATGCAATTAGAAGACTGCATGCCAGCAGGTAAGCACACTCATGTGCGAAAAGATAGGAGTGCACAAATATGTGAATGCACTAAGTCAGATGAATGAGTGCAAATAGACAGGGGCACCTCCAGCTGTAAATCCAATGAACAAAACCACTAGCACAAACTGGTGAGGTGAGGCTCCGGCAGGAAAGCGTTCTTGCAAGCAAGGGAGGTGACGCTCCCATAGGAGGGTGCTCTTATGAGAAGGTGAGCTGATGGTTAATCGTGAGCAAGTTAAGTGGTGCGTTGCTAAGCTGGTGAGATGCCGTTTCCATTGATGTGTGCGATTATGAGCACGTGAGGTGGTGCTCCTTTGGATTTGTGAGATCATGAACAGCTGAGGTTAAGTAGTGCGTGATCAGATGTACTGTAGGGGCATTCTAATGGGAAAGCAAAATTGCAAAAAAGATGGTTGCAATTATAATCAGGTGATATGCCACTATCATAAGTGTTTGATAACAAACAGGCGAGATGGTGCTCCCAAAGGAGCAAGCAATCAGTAACAGTTGATGTAGGGCTCTCTCAGAAGCCTGCAAGCATAGGGTATGTAATCTATAGTTTTTTGTCCTCAGTGAATAATTGAGCAATACGGTAATTCCTATGCCACTCCTATCGATTGGTTTAAAAAGACTAATTATCCAAAATAGGGAAAAAGAAAGGCAGCTCCTTTTTTTCTTCCAACTAGCAGGGAATAGCAAGGGAATAATCAGCAACAGGAATGTTGTTAACAAGAACTAAAAAAATATATCAGCAGATTAAACAAATTGTCAGTCAGCTACAGTTATTGGGAAAGCTGGAAAAGCTTTTATCTTCTTTAAATTCCCCAATCACAAAAAGCTCCTAACCATAGACTAGAAAAAAAAAATATAGCCAGCTGATGGTGCTGGAAATACGTTTATTTTTTGGTAGCTCAAAATACAGTACCTACTCAGTGTACTTGGTGAGGGGTGGAGCTTCACCTCCACTTGCCAGCAACTACCAACACTTTGTTATAAATTTTAGTTGCCGAAGTTTCAGCCAAGCTGAAAGAATGCTCCTATAAAAGTATGAGTGTTTCCATTCATACAGAAACACCTCAGCATTTGAATACCCAATATGGTGCACTGGCTGTCAGACTGGTGTACAATAAACTTAATAGCTCTGGCTCCTGACAAGACCAGGTCTGTAAAATTTCTCCTCTTCTTAGGGACATTTAAGTTCTGAGAAGTGAAGTATGATACTGTACAGGATCAATAGTCTAGCTGTCCTTACAGAGTGGCCATGGAGGTAGCTTCCCTTGTAGCAGACTCGGACAAAGAGAAGATTGTGATCTCGGTGACCAGTCTCTATGAGACACCTGGGTTGAATGTCATGAGTATTCAACTGTTATACAGTTACCAAGTGTTATTTTGAGAATCTTTGTTAGCTGTGCCTTAGGTAATAATTTGACGAACCAAGCTGTATAATTCTTTATATTACAAAACTTAGCATTGTACAGTAAAGCTTTGATAACTGTTTGGATTATGTTTTACACATGAATTTGTAGTGTGCAGTAGGTTCAGTTAGGATGTACCGCCACAATTTGATCGTTTCCATGCCACAAGTACCGAAGACACTTCGTACCCAAATTACAATGCAGCTGACTGCTACAAGCAGGTACCTTATAAATACCATTAAAATGGCTGTTATGTTAGTAAGCAAATCCATTAGAACTTATATTTATACAAGGTCCGTTTGCAAATTACCATTCAATATCAACAAACAGGACACTTGCCGTATGGTTGTTAAGCCGTTATGGGTATGAGGTTACGAGAATAACTGATGTGCACCAGCATTATGAACAAGTCAGAACTAGACATGAAATATAAAATAATCTTAAGAAAAATCCTAAAATTACACACGTTACTGTAATTGTATCTAAGAGTAAGTTGGTTAATGAACTAACACTAGTTATTCACTGACAGGTATTTTCTCGACCGTGGCTTACTTTGCTTGCAAGGAAGCATTATATTATTGCTCCTCTGTTCTGGCAAGCAGTACATGTTGCGCTATGCGAGTTAGCCAAATGGGCAAGTATTTCGCTGTAAAAAAAAATCAGTGACCACACCACCTACAGCATACACTACTAATCAGCCCAAATGGTTATTTGGGTACGAGATGACTATGGTACGAAGTGACTTGGGTATGAAGTGACCTGATGAAATCTGATTTAATCTGTAGTACTGTACTGCATGTCAAGCTGGGATATATCCTAGAAATTTTTCTGTCTACAGCATTGTAAGTGATAAGGGTCCGAAGTGCTACAGTCCTCAGCGGGCAAAATGCCCCCACCAGGCTATGTTGAGTTAGTGAATGGGGTCTCCCCTGCCATGTCCCTTTCAGGCAATGGAGCCATTTGTCAGACATGATGATTGGTAATAACCTGATAACTTCACTCACGAATGTATGCCGAACGATAACATTAGCAACGTTACCAATGATACACAGTGTTACCAACGATGACTCGGATTGTTACACAATATATAAATAGTACATAAAAGGTACAGAACCTAACAAACCTACCTAACCTAACCTAGTAGTTGACAGGTCACAAACCTCAGGTATTTACCGAGAACGGTAAAATTAGCCTCGATACGAATGATACACAGCGTTACCAACGGTATGGTGACATTACTAGCGATAGTAATGCTAGATATTTCCATATGTATTTTAGATAATTTTTCAATATAAGTTTTACACAATATATAAAAAGTACAAAAAGGGTACAGAACCTAACAAACCCACCTAACCTAACCTAGGAGTTCCCAGGTCACAAAACTCACATATGTACTGGGAATGTTAAAATAAGCAACGTTACCAATGATACACAGTTTAACAGCGTTACAAAGGCATTGCTAATGGTAGCAATGCTACAGTAATATTATCATGTATATTTTAATGAATTGTTCCATACACACTTTACACAATATATAAAAAGGTAAAAAAGGGGTGTTGGTCACCCCTGCATATTCCTTATATAACATGTTTAGCCTCAGTGGGTAGGTGCCCACTGGGGACACAACCCGCTGAGGACAGTTGGACTTTGGGTACTGTTGTTGCAAGTCCCATTATGTGGGTGATGTTGTCTTAGTCTAGCTAGGAAAAAGGATCCATCATCCTGGGTTAGGTTAAGGTCAGTACACATTCCTATAATATAGATAAGTTAGGAAAAGGAAGTAAAAAATCTTTTAAACAGAGGAGGCAGCCTCATTTTTACTTTATATAACAGGCAACAATGTAGTAATGGTTTGAAAGGGTTGCCTTAAATTTCATGGCTGGACCATGATTTTGGCTGTTATATAATCTTGTAGGCTAGACTATGTTAGGTCATGTCGGGACGCATCCATCTAAATTGATTCAATTTACATTTTCTTAGGTATCGCTAGGTGTGAGAGGAGTTCAGGTTACCTCGGTCAGGGCCTGGTGCCTAGGCTAAGACATCCCTATTATTCTCTGTGTATTCAAATATATATATATATATATATATATATATATATATATACATATATACATATATATATATATATATATATATATATATATATATATATATATATATATATATATATATATATATATATGGTAAATTTTTAGTTTCAGCCAAATTTGGAAAAATGCAATAAAAATATATTTGTTGCATCAGAAATAGTGTGGTTTCAATGAATTTAACGTTTATTTTGACTGCAAACCAACCGATTTAGAGATTTACTATGTATACCCTAGTTCATCCCACCAATTATGGGGGACACCCTTTAGGAACCGGGGTTTTGGGTGGGGGAAGGGGGGGGGAGGGTGTTGGGGCATTGAATGATATTTGCAATAAATGAATAATTAATGTTCCAGCACCCCTCCCCCATACCCCTAACTAGGCCTACCGGGCGGAGGGGGGTAGGGCCCCCCAGCGACCCCCCCTTAAAGCCACAGTAATTTTCAGGGCACCACAGAACCTAACAAACCCACCTAACCTAACCTAGGGGCCCTGTACCCCTACCGGGGGGGGCTTCGCCCTCCCTGCGACCCCCCCTTATGGCCAAAGTAATTTTCAAGGCACCACAGAACCTAACAAACCCACCTAACCTAACCTAGGGGCCCTGTACCCCTACCGGGGGGGGGGGGGCTTCGCCCCCCCTGCGACCCCCCCTTATGGCCACAGTAATTTTCAAGGCACCACAGAACCTAACAAACCCACCTAACCTAACCTAGGGGCCCTGTACCCCTACCGGGGGGGGCTTCGCCCCCCCTGCGACCCCCCCTTAAGGCCACAGTAATTTTCAGGGCACCACAGAACCTAACAAACCCACCTAACCTAACCTAGGGGCCCTGTACCCCTACCGGGGGGGGCTTCGCCCCCCCTGCGACCCCCCCTTTAACCAGGGGTAAATTTGAATATATATATTTTGTTAAATCACTTCTTACCTTAAACGGAAGATGACGATGAAGATGTGGAAGGTTGTGGTTGACCCTCTTCTGAATCATCAAGTACTGGAATACGTTCAGATTTGGTACAATACCACACATGTCTATCCTCACGAAAATGTAAAGGCGAATCACATTTACCACACTGGACACTTAAAGGTAATACGGAATGCTCCCTTAGAAAACGATTCACTACTTCAGGAGTTCCATTATAATTCCCATGAAATCGGCCGATCACATCAAAATAGGAATAACGACATATTTCACACAACCGTACCGGAGGATCCATGACAGTAAAGTGACGTGTGAAGAAAATATAGAAACCGGAACTTTTGAAAACCGAAAACAAACGACAATCACGGGTTTCTCCCATAATGAAATAGGGAAAAAAACAAAATAGTATCGTTTACAATGTTATATTGCACGAAAAACAGATCCTTGAAACAAGACTGAGAGACCAATGAATCGTCCAATAATAACCCTTGAAAAGAACCCAGTAGTATTTTGATTGGAGGAGCGACATTAGTGGGAGGAGCAAATGCGCATTCAAGTAAATATTGTCACATTACGCAATGGGGCGGAGCCAAGTAAGATGAAAACAGACATACAAACGAACAAGAGCTACCTTGCGTGCCCATGGAAAGATATACACTAAACTTAGAAAAAGTCAAGACCTTCAATTCCTGAAATATTTTTTTTCTCTGTAAGTATGCATTAGCGACAATAATGTATTGAGAAGAAGTGTTTTGTTATCACGTGCTTTACTAGGAAAATATATTAATATAATACATTTCCCAATTTGGTTGAATCCAAAACTTTACCATATATATATATATATATATATATATATATATATATATATATATATATATATATATATATATAATTCTTTGTAATATTTCAAACCGAGCGTTTAATTTTCGTGCAGTAATTATGATGAAATTTAAGGACATCTTCCTCTCCGGGTTAGAGAATTACATTTAATGTGAGCTAGACCTTAACCTAAATTCCCGACTTATCACCTTTGTCCTCCATAATCTAGGAGTTGTGATGAATACTTAAGCCTTATGGGGTGGCTTAGGCCTAATCAGTCAGGGCTATTCTGCTTTTTTTAATGGACCTAATGCACTAAGCAAATTACCAGTAGAATAAAGTAACCTTGGACAACTAGGTGCACACAGTACCCCAAGCTACCTGAATTATCAGATTTAATAAATAAAGCGCACCACTAATATTTGATAACCCATATAGTATAATTTGATATTGGCAAGACATTCATATTTTTACCTATTTCTAATAGTTGAGCGACATATAATAAAAGGAAAATATTTCAATGAATATTACTCAGTCTATGCTATTTGAGTAAATCAAAATGATCTATATTTTAAATAAAAAATAATAATGTAGAATTGGTCAGTAGATTTTTTTATTACAGGTGACTTAACTTACAATTAACTGAAATTTGGCGAAAATACTTCAGTACCCTAGCAGTCACAATTTCGTTTTTAATTCGAATTAAAACAATATAATGTCACATATATATAAGGGAAACACATTATTGAAGAATCCTCTAAACCAGAGGCCTCTAAATTGTTAAAAAATTCTAAACTCTTCAATATACACTAGACTTAAGACTTCCATAGTGCATAAAACTTAGACCTATAATGTTATCATTGGTAAAATGCCTTGGCCTACTGTATATGGCTACTGACTCAAAACGGAGTAGGCCTACAAACATTAACACCTTGTATCTAAATCAACGGTACCAACCTTTGGATAAACGTTTAATTGTAGAAAATGTCTGAAGCAAAGAAAAGCACTAGTTTTTCGTCTTCCTCCAGGAACAGCCAGTAGTGTAATGACATACCCGAGCGCGGAACAATACATTTGGCTGGAATATTGGAATGTGGAATTTTTTTTTCCTATTAAATCATGATTTAATCGTGTCTTTCTTAGGAATACCGTGTTATATAGATAGAATAAAAGATACTATATTAAATGTACCATTAATTACAATAGTTTTACAATACGAGGGATAGAAATACTATGAACTACTTTTCTGACTTTCTTTCCAGGATTTTTTTTTCTTCAGATTTTTATGTCAGCAAACAAATGCATGGCCACTCCCATAAAGTATATATATATATATATATATATATATATATATATATATATATATATATATATATATATATATATATATATATGTATATATATATATATATATCTATATATATATATATATATATATATATATATATATATATATATATATGTATCTATCTATCTATCTATCTATATATATATATATATATATATATATATATATATATATATATATATATATATAGATATATATGTATATATACATACATACATATATATATATATATATATATATATATATATATATATATATATATATATATATATATATATATATTGTTTATTAAAAATTTTAAATATTGAAGACATCAGGCCATCAGTTTTTATCAAATATTTTGTGGTAAAATGTCTAATTCCATACATTTTCCCCACTGGTTCTGACCCAAATATATTCGACCTAATTTACTAATCCATAAACAGTGATTAAACCAGCAACTCCCCTAATCAGGATTTGAACCTGGATTATCTGGAGTTCTGGACTATCAATTATTCCATAACTCGCGTGCATGAACACATAATAGTGAGTATGTAAAATACAATAAATTTATTGTAGAATACAATTAATAAATTTCAATTTAAGGATGAGTAATATCTTGTAATGGGTTGGGTACAAGCACAATAGCTAAGACTCTTGTTACATAAAGTAAAAATATAAATTTATAACGGCAAATGTTAAGGAAATCTCTAATCCTCCAACACACGAAATAAAAACGCAAAGAATATTTTATTTCCAGAGACGCAGCCTTTGTGTTTTGATAGCCCACGCTGTACAAAGAAGCTTAATGGACTAGTCAATTCAACCAAGTTGCCTCTAAAAGGTTTCTCTATACAGCATTGGGTATTAAGACGGGAGCCAATATCCCCTTAATGCTCTTAACGTTTATAGTTGATCAAGCTTACGAGCTCTGATGGCAATCTTGCCTCCACTCTAGAGGAGATCAAGTTAGGCGAGCTTCAGTTGAATAGCCATTTCGCTTGTGGTCCCCAAAGCGTTTCTAGATACTCAAAATGCAGAAGGTATTTTAGGATTCAGGTCAAGTTTCCTCTCTTCCTTCTTGATTGGATGTGGGTAACGGTAACGATAACTACCTCTGGGTGTCCCTTGATGGAAAAATAGATTAATTTGTAATTCCCTTCAATACTGCTGATTCAATTTGTAATGTTACAGTCTAAAATAGATCAATTTGTAATTCCTATATCAATGATATAATTTGCAATGTTATAGTCTAAAATAGATCAATTTGTGATTTCCTTTACATATTGGTGATTTAATTCAATTTCTACTGTTATAGTCTAAACTAGGTCAATATATAAGTCCTCAATACATTGCGAATTTGCTTTAACTTCTGTTATTGTTTGCGATTGATCAATTGATTTAGAGTTTTCTGGTATCCTGACATCGAAGGTCATTGACGCCGATATAGATTGTTATAAACAACGAATAACAGAAAATTCAATTCAAAACCTTAAAATCGAAGATGTTCGGTGCTGTTTTGGTACGCGATATCATTTATGACGCAATTTAAGAAATTATTCTTTTTCTCGGTATCTTTAATAGGTAAAAAAAAAACTAATGGTTATTGCTTTGCAGTGAAGTGAAGTGAGATCGCACACCAAAGTAAAAGCACGACT
>NC_090742.1:12357061-12359561 GCF_036898095.1 Palaemon carinicauda
GTAACCTCTAATATAGTTTCATTTCTAATCCGGTCCTGCCATTTAATTCCCAATATTCCTCTGAAGGCTTTGTTTTCAAAGCTACAAAATCTGTTGGATATATATATATATATATATATATATATATATATATATATATATATATATACTGTATATATATATATATATATATATATATATATATATATATATATATATATATTTATATGTATATATACACACAAAAACACATACACACACACACACACACACACATATATATATATATATATATATATATATATATATATATATATATATATATATATATATGTGTGTGTACATACACACACACATATATACAGTATATATATATATCTATATATATATATATATATATATATATATATATGTATGTATATATACATATATATATGTATATATATGTGTATGTATATATATGTATATATATATATATATATATATATATATATATATATATATATATATATATATATATATATATATATATATGCGTAAACATCACAGGAAAACGTGATGCTCAGATGCAGAAGAACCACAGAGAAAATGAAAATACGAAATATAAGATTAAGTCCTGACTAGTTTCGTTATACTTCTTCAGAGGACTGAAGAAGTATCACTGAAGAAGTATCACGGAACTAGTCAGGACTTAATCTTATATTTCGTATTTTCATTTTCCCTGTGGTTCTTCTGCATATATATATATATATATATATATATATATATATATATATATATATATATATATATATATATATATAGATAGATAGATAGATAGATAGATAAATAGACATAAATTACAAAATTTGAGTCAAATACGCAGTGACGCCCAGTGAACAGTATTTGCAAATTATATTCTGATCATTTTCAAAATGATTTTAGAAAATGGAAACAGTTGCTTCACAGATGGAATATTCTTTATATTTGTAATAATACTCGAATAATATAGTCAGAAAAGTCCGGGATTTTTCAATTTGTACTTCTGTAGCTTTCGCAGTTTCTACATAATTCGAAAAACTATTATTTCCGTTCCACTGTAGTTTCTAGTAGAGAAATAATATGGAATTAAAGACTGTATATGTAAAATGAAATGTTTTTTCTTATCACAATTATTTTGGTTTCCAAAAAACTTTCCTTATCATTTTTTAGTATTTTTCTAAATCCTTCCTTAACAGCCATCCATTGACATAGAAGTTCGCGTTAATCTCTATAAAATTTCACAAGAGTAGAAAATATTATCTTGTCTTTCAAAAATAAATAAAATTATACACTTTAACACTGATACTATATTTCACTTGAAGTATACCTTTAAAGATTTATAAACGGATAAAATTACATGGGAATATTACGAGAAGGAATAGACAAGAACGGGCACTCAGGAGAGCACATACCTTCGCCTATATCAAGTTGCATATTTCAAGATAGGCCATTAAATCATGCACGTTTTGACATTGGTTTAATGTAAACCGCTTAAAAATTGACCCCAAAATAGCAAAATGACGTTTTTTACCCTTTCGTTACCTTAACCTTGACCTTTGACCCAATCACTTTCAAAGTCTAATCAATTGTCCTTGGATCATGGCCAATCATCCTACTAAATTTCATGAGATTAGGATAAAGAGTTTTTGAGTTATGGAATCACAAACACACAAAGACATGTAAACAAATAAATACATAAACAAAGGTATAATGACATCACTATATCCTGTCGTATATCACAGGGTAGCCAATTAAATATTGCATATTTTGGAACTAGTTTCATGCTAATCAGATGAAAATCAGCCACAATATGAGACAATTTTTTTTTTGCCTTTTTGTGACCTTGACCTATTGACATAATCACTTCATAAATCTTTGTATATTGTCCTTGGATCAAGGCCAATCATCCCACAAAATTTCATTTTTTTCTTTTTTATCAAAAGCAATATGTTAAACATATTTTGATCAATTTATATCACCACACAGAATCCCAAAACAACAGCGATCCTCAAAGCATAACCAGATTCCAGTGTTGGCAAACGTTTCCTCTCTGCAAATCTTCATGGCAAGATTGGCTATTAGGAAAGCGAGACACCTATTCATGTGAGCTCAGGAAGCCTATGGTCTTCGATTGCAATTTGATGCCGAGGGGAAATTTCATCCACATATTTGGAAAACGAGTTTCCAGGCTGTGAGGTAAAGTACAGTGCAGTACTTCCAGGTATTGGAAAACCATCGGGGCTCATGCTAGATAAATTATTAATACTTCTTGGGAGGGAATTTTCAAGTTGATGTTCATTCCTGTACTTTGGTATGGAAGAAATAGGAATATTACTGGTGTTCATATGTTTATTTTATCTTGTTTCGATATTCATTACTTTTTGGTAGTATATTATTATTATTACTTGCTAAACTACAACCCTTGTTGGAAAAGCAGGATGCTATAAGCCCAAGGGCTCCGACCGGAAAAAATAGCCCAGTGAGGAAAGGAAATAAGGAA
>NC_090742.1:12364561-12369561 GCF_036898095.1 Palaemon carinicauda
GCTTATAGCATCTTGCTTTTCCAATTAGGGTTGTAGCTTGGATAGTAATAATAATATATATATATATATATATATATATATATATATATATATATATATATATATATATGTATTTGCACACATATATATACATACATATATCAACATATATATATATATATATATATATATATATATATATATATATATATATATATATATATATATATATACACACTATATATATATATATATATATATATATATATATATGTATATATATGTATATACATATATATATATATATATATATATATATATATATATATATATATATATATATATATATTTATACATATGTATATATATATTCGCTTTTTACAATATTAAAGAGGTCCATGATCGAACAACCCGCTCCCTGAATTATTCATAAATATTTATCCTAGGATCTACATTCTTAACACTAAATTCTTATAAAGGTCTATATTTTCTCCTGTAAGTAGGCTAAACGAAGGATTTATAATTAGAGATCCAATACCAAGGGAGCCATCACTTATGGAACACACGGAAAATGAATATGCTCTTTGCTTGAGGGTACACTCAGGCACACTATTCTATCTTATTTTTGATCTTTTTTTTTCTTCCTCTTGTTTTTTTGAAATGGTGTGTTGGGCAGGCTTAATAGAAGGGCCATGGATGCCTGGTGGTTTATCAAGAAGTTGTCTTTTCCTTTTTCTGATTATTTTTCTTCTCAGAACCATCCTTACTGTCCTCCCTTCAGTTGAAGTGGCTATCCGGGAGGGTATTTACCCTTGCATGGTGTATCGGCTCCTCCATGTTGACAAGTTTTTCCGACTTTTTACTATAGTCTATGGGTATCATCAATCACTTTGTTTATAATTCTGTACGTATTGTTTTTGTTATAATTCTTGTTAATCTAGTTTTTAAGTATGATGTCTCTTTTTTATTTCTATTAATTCTTATGCTGTCTGGAGACATTGAGCGAAATCCGTGACCAGTGCGTCCTAGATTTCGTCAATGTCGTCTTCTGTATTGCAATATTCGTGGTCTTCATGCAAATATCCAAGACCTTACAGTTGCGTCCAGACAGTATGATATTCTTTTGTGCTCAGAAACTTTGGTTTCTAATATGAGGCACTCATCTGAGCTCCTTATAACTGGTTTTAAGAAGCCAATAATGTTGAAACGTGATGCCATCCCTAGGGCCAGGGGAATGGCGGTGTATATTAGGACCGAGTACCCTGCTTCTCATAAGTCCTGCTATCTATGTGGATGTCATGAGATTCAGGTAATAAAAGTTTGTGGCAGGCATAACAACTTTTATTTGTGTTCGATCTACCGGAATCCAGACATGGATGATTCTATCTTCGATTGTCTTCTTACCATTATGGCTAAGATACAAGAAGATGATAGAAAGGCTTCTTTTGTCTTTGTTGGTGATTTTAATGCTCACCATAGGGAGTGGTTAAGTTCTATCTCTCCTACCGATCGCCATGGCTTAATAGCTTTAGACTTTGCCTCAGAATCAGGCTGTGAGCAAATCATAAATGAAGCTACTCACAGGTCTGGTAATTGCTTGGACCTCGTATACACTGACTCCCCTGGCGTTATAACTAGTAAGGTTGGTTCTCCAGTCGGGACATCTGATCATGCCTTGATTTCATTATTAGTGAAGACTGAGCAGCCTGTCCCTGATATATCATATTCTTGTAAAATTTATATGAAATCCCAAGCAGACTGGAATGGGATTTTACATGATCTTTTGTGCTTGAATTGGTCACAATTATATAATAGTGTAGATCCTGTTGTCCCTTTGAATGAGAATCTAGTCAACATAATTGATAGGCGTATCCCTTCTCGTGTGCTAAGGTACCGAATGAAGGACAAACCGTGGTTCAATGATGATTGTAGACGTGCTTTTTTGGAGAAGCAGGAGGCCTATCAACTTTGGAAGGGTAACAGATCAGATTTGACCTGGAACAACTATACTCAGCTTCGAGCTTTTGCTCAGAGAGTTTATGCCTCAACTGAAAAGAAGTACAATTTAACCATAAAAGAAACACTCTGGTACAACTCAGGAACATAAATGGTGGTCTACCCTTAACTCTGCACTCTTTGGTGTCGATGCAACAGTTCCTCCTTTACTTAAACCAGATGGCTCAGTCACTCACTGTCCAAAGGAAAAGGCAACCCTTTTGGCTGATGTTTTTGACAGTAAACAAAGTAATGAAAAACTTGAACTTCCTCATTCCTGTTTTCCTGAGGCTAAACTAACTAGTTTAGCTTTTCGATCTCGTGAGATTAAAGCTCTGTTGGTGGACCTTGATGCTTAAGAGGTGTAGGCCCAAATGGTATTTTTCCTTTGTTTTTTTATAAAGACAGCAGATTTCTTAGCTCCAAAGTTATCTGTTATTTTGCGCAAGTTAGCAAGAAGAGGAGCTTTTAGCACTAGTTGGAGAATTGGTAATGTTACTCCTCTATGTAAATGTGTTCGTGGTAGCTCAAATCCCACTGATTACCGCCCAATTTCCATAACTCCCATATTATCTAAAGTTTTTGAACGTCTTCTGGCAAAACGTCTTAATAGGTTTGCTGAAGGTAATCATCTACTCCCTAGTTTGCAATTTGGTTTTCGTAAAGGCCTTGGAGCATGTGATGCCCTTCTTACAATCTCCAATGCTGTACAGAAATCCCTTGATTGTGGTCGGGAAGTTTGTATGATTGGCCTTGATTTTAGTGCTGTCTTTGACCGTGTTAATCATGAGGCCCTTGTTTTCAAACTGAAACAGTTGGGAGTGGGTGAGTCGTTTCTTAGCATTATTATTGATTTTTTAAGTAATAGATCTCAGAGTTGTTGTTGATGGGCACCATAGTGATTATAGGAATGTGATATCCGGTGTTCCACAGGATAGTGTTCTTGGCCCATTACTTTTCATACTATATACACATGACATGTGGTTTGGCCTAGAAAACAAGCTTGTTGCATATGCAGATGATGCTACTCTCTTTGCATCAATTCCATCCCCTGAATGTAGATCTAGGGTTGGTGAATCCCTTAATAGAGATTTAGCTAGAATTAGTGCATGGTGCAAATTATGTGGTATGAAGTTGAATCCTAACAAAACTCAAAGTATGATTGTAAGTAGGTCAAGGACGGTGGCTCCTCAACATCCGGATCTCAGTATTGATAATGTTTCTTTAAATATGTACGACTCTTTCAAAATTTTAGGTGGGATTCTCGACAGTAAATTTACTTTTGAGAAACATATAAGGTCTGTGTCGTCTTCAGTTGCACCAAAAATAGGCTTATTGAGAAAGTCTTTCAAGATTTTCGGTGTTCAATCTATTCAGAGGAAGTGTTTTAATTCTTTCATTCTACCTTGTTTTGAGTATTGTTCTCCTGTCTGGTGTTCAGCTGCTGATTCTCATCTTAATTTGTTGGACAGAAACTTACGGTCTATTAAATTTCTTATTCCTGATCTAGATATTAATCTCTGGCACCGTCGTTCAATTAGTTCATTATGCATGTTGCATAAGATTTTTCATAACTCTGACCATCCTTTACATTCAGATCTCCCAGGACAATTCTATCCTGTTCGTAATACTAGGCAGGCAGTTAATTCTAATAGCCAGGCCTTCTCCATCACGAGGCTCAATACTACGCAGTACTCTAGAAGTTTTATTCCAGCTGTGACCAAGTTGTGGAATGATCTTCCTAATCGGGTGGTTGAATCAGTAGAACTTCAAAAGTTCAAAGTTGGAGCAAATGCTTTTTTGTTGACCAGGCGGACATGAGTCTTTTTATAGTTTATTTATGACATATTTGTTTTTGTTGTTGTTAATAGTTTATATATGACATGTCTGTTTTGACGTTGTTACTTATTTTAGAATGATTTATTGTTAATTTGTTCTCTTCATTTATTTATTTCCTTATTTCCTTTCCTCACTGGGCTATTTTTCCCTGTTGGAGCCCCTGGGCTTATAGCATCTTGCTTTCCCAACTAGGGTTGTAGCTTGGATAGTAATAATAATAATAATATATTGATATTTTCAACGAAGAAAGTCTATTTCACGCTTAGCAACCGTAAGGAAAGGATGTTGTTGTGAAAAGTCATTACTATGAATGTGATTTCTAATAATGAATTATAATGAAATACTACACAGATAAGGATAGCTATACCTAGGTTACCTTGTCTAGCTTTTTACATATCCCCCTGTATAATAAAAAACAACTCTCTCTCTCTCTCTCTCTCTCTCTCTCTCTCTCTCTCTCTCTCTCTCTCTCTCTCTCTCTCTCTCTCCACTTTTACTTGAATTATACAATTTTCCTTATTATTCCGGGGAGGCTTTATCAAGAGCTTTGAAGACCCTTCTATCCTTGTGATCCTCACCCATCAATTTAGCTTTGAATTGGTAAAATCGTCAGCTAGGAATATATACACCAATTTCAATTCGAAATATGATTCTAAAGTTTTTCAAAGTATTTCTAATCCAGTTTAATGGCGGAAATAGATTCATTTTTATTCCATTATCCACTAATACAGAACAGGATAGACAGTCCAGCACATTAATCCTCCTTAATATTCTAATGGTAAGACCTTCTCCATCATGAGGCTTAATACTACACAGTACTCTAGAGGTTTTATTCCTGCTGTGAACAAGTTGTGGAATGATCTTCCTAATTGGGTAGTTGAATCAGCAGAACTTCAAAAGTTCAAAGTTGCAGCATATGTTTTCATGTTTAACAGGCTGACATAAGTCTTTTTATAGTTTATATATGAAATATCTGTTTTAATGTGGTTAATATCTTTAAAATATCTTTTTTTCTTAATTGTTCATTACTTCTTATGTCGTTTATTTCATTATTTCCTTTCCTCATTGGGCTATTTCTCCCTATATGTTGATGGTTTCTCTAAGCTCGATGTTATCATCTATATCACATAACTCATCACTATAGATAACAAACTTCGCATCATATAAATGATTATAGTAATATAGTT
>NC_090742.1:12372061-12387008 GCF_036898095.1 Palaemon carinicauda
GTGATCTCTCTCTCTCTCTCTCTCTGTTTATAGCATCGTGGTCTCTCTCTCTCTCTCTCTCTCTAGCATCGTGATTTATCTCTCTCTCTCTCTCTCTCTCTCTCTCTCTCTCTCTCTCTAGCATATTCCTATATAATAATCTTTCTCTCATTCAGGCGTAACTTTTTCTTTATTATTTCTTGTACTTTTTTTCTTCCTTATCCCTTCATTTACTTTCAACTAATCTCTATACTTTATGAATCAAGTGTGGCTAATATAATTACCATGACAAACTTGGATACGTAAAGGCTGAAATTCCAAAATAAACATGATCAGATGCATTACTATTTCAATATTAATATAGTGCTATTCTTCAAATTGTTAAAAATAAAACTAGTTTACGCAATTGATAAAAATCAACTGTATCCAATTGACAAGACACGCCCTTATAATACGATACTGTTGAGCAGTGAATATATATAAGAGCAATATAATATTATTCACTATGAAAATCATTCTTTGCAATTCAGAAAACAATACGAAAATAATACAGCAAATAGATTTTTACAGCATCATACATGAAGGATTTCGTTGTAGAAGTAAAGACAAAAAATTACAATGGCCTAAAAGAAAGGTGAGGTGAATATAACTGAACTTTATTCAACAAGATAATGATCTTTTATACAAAAGGTTGAGGGCAATAATGACACAAAATCCTAACAATGTGAAATATGCAATGGCGGGCTTAAACAGGTTTTTCTAATATCAGTGCGGGAGAGAGCGAGAGGTAAAAAAAAATACAATAGTCTTAATGTGTTACACTTACTAATAGCATCACTGATCTAAGCAGATTAGGATTAATTGCTACTTGCTAGTATAATATTACAATTCATCTTCATATCCACTTAACGATAATTGTCAGATAGATAAAATTGTAAAGAGTTAAACGATTATTTTAGATTTATTCCTACATTCTCAATTAAATTGGTGATATGTTATGTTATTCATTAGAGATTATTTTTTTCGATACATTTCAACTTTATCAATTTATAGTTTTTAAGGTTGTAGTGACGCAGCTCAATATTCTATACGGCTCCTTGGAATTAAGTTACATACATAAATGTATACATACATGTCTATACTGTATACATACATACATGTATACATGTATTCATTCATACATTCCTATACTGTGTGCATACATACATACCTATACTGTATACATACATACATACCTATACTGTATACATACATACATACCTATAATGTACACATACATACATACCTTTACTGTGTACATACATACATTCCTATACTGTATACATACATACATGCATACCTATATTGCATATATACATGCTGTGGGAATGTATCATTTTGTGTGCAATTACGGCAGGTAAGTCAAAAATACAACTTGATCCTAATTGTATTATGAATGAATATCCAAACTACGATTCGTTCAAGAGAAGAACCATAATTATAGTAACAATGAGAGCAATACTTGTCACTATTAGTATTATTATAATAGCATTATTCGTAGTGATAATGATAATAATAAGAACAAGGATAAACTTGGATTATATATTTCTATTTTTCAGTAATATAGAAAAAGTATATCTCCTATGTACGATTAAAAATCATTAGAAATAATATGCTTTATTATGATAATAATCATAATGATAATAATATCAATGATATTAGCAGTATCAGTAATAATAGTAGCAGTAACAAGAAGGATAAATAGGCCTACAAATAAAAAACTTGTATAATTATATGCTTGGAATATATACTTCTTATTTGTAAGTGATAGGAAAATAGTATATTCTCTACATACGCTTAAAATAGCAAGAGAATATACTTCATAGTTATTTTTTTCATGAATTCGTATAAAACATTTAAAGACTTAATGAATAATCAATTAGATGTTTCAACACAACAAGCTTTTAAATAATAAAATTACTGTGGAAAACCTTTTATTCGTTATTAACACAAGAGCCCTCAAACGTCTTATGTCGTATCTTCTTGCTAATAGCGACAGTAACATAAAGCGAGTGCCCTAACTCCCCGAGAAAAGCTGGGAACTATTTCCGAGAAATAGATGGGAAATAGATGGGAAATTGTCGATGTCCCAGAGATATTAAATAGACGACCACCATCCGTAATGTTTAACGACCCGTGATGTTTTATTGCGTCCAAACCATAAAAATATGGAGTTATTTAGGCGACCGCTGTCCTTGCTCACATGTTTACATTTTCACGTAAACAAGTTAGTCATGATCATTTGTCTTTGCTTTTATTGTCCATGTGGTTTACCCGAGCATTGATAAATGACCTCTAAATATTTAGATAGATATGCACACACACGCACACACCTTTCCTAACCCACTCACCTCTCTTACTTACAACCAGCTGCTGGTTTGGCAATTTGTGGTTGACTGTGATTTCCAGTACTTCAAGGGGAAGCCTCCTCTCACCAGGCTATGGCTATTCTCTATCCCCCCTGAGCAGGATAGGAAAAATTATACAGTATATATATATATATATATATATATATATATATACACACACACATATATATATATATATATATATATATATATATGTATATATACATATGTATATATATATATATATATATATATATATATATATATATATATATATAATGTCTATATATAGAGCAACACCCTTGCTCTTTAATATATAGGGGAGGTGGTTTACCATGTGTGTGGGTGTGTGTGAGTGTGTGTGTGTACTAACAGATTTTCCCGCACTGTCCTGGCAGTAAAGAATTCACATTAACAAAAGACAATTTGTTCACTCGAGAATCGTCATCATCATCATCATCATCATCATCATTTCGAGCATAATTTTTATTTTTTTCGCCTGATAAAATTTGTCTAGTTATTAATTAGAGCAATCTAATTTCTATTGTAATACTCTGAACTGCAATGACGCGTTACGTAAAGGTATAAACAGAGTTTCTAATCATGTAATTGTGTTAATGATATAGCTAATTACTGCAGGAGAAATTAGGACGTTTCTGGGAAATCTTATTCTCAGGAGAAACAGAAACACTGATGTCGCTACATACATTTTTATTGCAAACGTTCCGACATTTCAAATGTCATCATCAGTGCTACCTGAAGTAAAGATAAAATAAACAATAATCAGTGTTTCCTCTTCGCCTTATTACTGCTTATTATGGAAATGGAGTGTTAAGTGGAACTTAATCATAAAGTATTTACTTTTATATATTTTTTTTATTTTGATACTTTAACTTTATTTTTATCAAATATAAATGAAAAAAATAAAAAATAAAAAACAGTGAATAAAGAAAACTATATGTAGCCAACCTCGTTACAAAAGCCTAATAAAAGTTCTCCCCAAAATCTAGCGAATCCTCTGAATGAAAAAAAATGGCATAAATTGTCACAGAGTTAATTTCCATTTAATCAGTTTCGAAAAAAAAACCCGGACAAATATGGTCAAGGTATCCGTTTCCATGTTCAAAACCTTGTTTATGCTTACATTGAATATCTATAATAAAAATTGCATTAATTTCCACGTGAAAGAGATAAAATAATGATGGGAATAACACTAAGACAGAAAAAGGGCAACATGGATACGAGAGCAAACTAAAGTAGAGGATATTCTATCAACATGTATGAAAATGAAATGACCCGGGCAGAACAAACGGCTCCAGCAGGGAAAATAACCCAGTGAGGAAAGGAAATAGAATAGTGCGCTTGAGTGTACCCTCAAGTAAGAGAACTCTAACCAAAGACAGTGAAAGACCTTGGTACAGAGGCTATGGCATTGCCAAAGACTAGAGAACAATGGTTTGATTTTGGATGAGCTGCTTACCACACTAAATTTTCTCTTCTACCCTTAACAAGTGGAATGTAGCCAATGAACAATTATAGCGAAGTAGTTAAGTGAAGAAGAATTGTTTAGTAATACGGTGCTGTCATGTCCATATTTTTTAGGATTAATAATTATAAGAATAAATAAAAAATATATCGAATAACGTTGCATATAATTGATCTGCTCCGTGA
The DNA here is from genome assembly GCF_036898095.1 of Palaemon carinicauda. Classification (NCBI taxonomy): domain Eukaryota; kingdom Metazoa; phylum Arthropoda; class Malacostraca; order Decapoda; family Palaemonidae; genus Palaemon; species Palaemon carinicauda. The sequence continues at coordinate 12,376,099 of NC_090742.1, forward strand.
CATGAAAAACTTATTTTTCAGTATTAAAGTTGTAGAAAAGGAGAAGCCATAAACGTTGGCATGCACACATGCAAATCACCTCAAATAGAAATTAACATACAAATTAACGTTATATTTTCATATTGCACTTTTATTATTCGCTTATGTTTTGTATGATATCGGAAGGACAAAATTAATGAATAAACACAAACACACACACACACACATATATATATATACATATATATGTATGTATATATATGTATATATATATATATATATATATATATGTATATATATATATATATATATATATATATATATATATATATATATATATATTCATATGAATATTTATATAAAAATGTATAATCGACAGTGAAATATATCTAATAGGTCAAGGGTAAATTGTGTACCAGTATTACCTCCTACAAGACCTTAAACAACTTTCTCTATGGTGTTTAGAAGAAGTAAAAGGTTCATTGCAGATGATGGCGGGTCCATAATCTGGGGTGGATTGGTTGTGTGGAAAGAATGTATGGCAACAGGTGAAAAAGAAAGGCCTAGTAAGTGTTGCTTAGATGGTGTCAGAGACTTATCGGAAATGAAGGATTTCATATCTAGGAAATACAAAAGGGAGTGATAGAGGTGAATGGCGCAGTGATTGTAGGGGGTATCGATTTACTGCTGATTGGCATGTGTGTAGCTGATGTACTAGATGGTTTATCAAAGGCTTAATGGACTCTCATGAATGGCAGAGGCAAGGGAGGGTGGCAATACCCTACCAAAGCCTTAGAGACTGACTATATTATTATACAACCCTAGTATGAAAAGAAGGATGAGGATGCTATAAGCCAAAGGGCTCAAACAGGGAAAAAATAGCCCATTTAGGAAAGGAATCAAGGAAATAATTAAACGACAAGAAAAGTAATAAACAATAAAAAATAAGATATCCTAAGAACTGTGACAACATTAAGATAGATCTTTCATATATAAACTGTAAAAACAAACAGATATAAAGGTGAACTGTTTTAAATACATACCCTCCTTCATGTAGAAAGTAATAGTAGTAGTAAGAGTATTAGTTTTAACATTCTTATAACGAAATCTGGAAACCTCGTGTGAATTTGTTCTAGCTGTAAAATGGTTACTAAAAATACAACACAAGATATAAATGAATAACTATCCCGAGACTGTGTTTGTGAAGTCAATGTGTAGTAAGAGGAAACTTGAGAATTTTACGTTAGATCTAGAAAAACAGCCTTTCAGCGGATGTAGTGAACAGTAACACGGTAAATGAATTCAAGAATAAGTTAGACAAGATCGTAAAAACTCTCTAAACGTTTAAACCAATTCGCTTTTCCCAAGAGCAAATGGAGTCTCCGGGGATGGACTGAAAAGTCTTTGTAATCCTTGTAACTCTCTCTCTCTCTCTCTCTCTCTCTCTCTCTCTCTCTCTCTCTCTCTCTCTCTCTCTCTCTCTCTCTCTCTATAAAAAGGTAAAATAAACGAAACATTTGTTTCTTAACAATTCTTTCAAGTACTTGCTGGGATATTTTACGAACACAACAACTTAGAGGGAGCATTAGGATAAAGGCAGGAGTTTCTCCAGAGCATCGCAAGATTTAAAATTTATTTCGTTCAGTGGTGGATATATATATATATATATATATATATATATATATATATATGTATATATAGGTATATATATACATACATATATATATATATATATATATATATATATATATATATATATAAATAGATATGTATGTATGCATGTACACACGTGTCAATCTATCTATATAAATATGTATATATATTTTTATGTAATATACATAGGCTATGTCTATAAACACACACACACACACACACACACACACACACACACACATATATATATATATATATATATATATATATATATATACATGTATATATATATATGTGTGTATATATACTGTATATATATGCATATATATATATATATATGTATATATATATATATATATATATATATATATATATATATATATATATATATATATACACAAATGAATGTGGTAAGCACTCACATTCATATTGGGTCAACTATTATCATATAAAGCCAATGTAGTACGTAACTGAGTAATATTCTCTCCATTGAGCTCTTGAGCTATACCAAAGAGAGATAATTGGTTATATAACTCCCTCCTAAAACCTTTTAAAGTTAGTTTGATTAACTTCATCTTTAAAGGAAGAAGACGTTGTTGAAATAAGGAGTCTTTTTATGTTTACCATTCGGAGTTTCATCACATTGATGATATTGATCTTAATGTATTTAAAATGCTGCTGATAGGAGTTATGCCTACAGAAAAAAAATCAAAGTAAAAAAAGCAGATAATAAATTCTAAAAAAAAAACACGCAAAGTAAAGACGATAAAATAATACATTTTTGAATTATGTTAGAATCACTGAACGTTCTTATGTAGCTGATTATTATCATATATTTTGGATTAGATCCGAAATCCTTCGACCAAGGCATAACATCAAGTTAATGACCCGAAAACATCCTATAGCCCTCTTTTATAGATCAACACAAACCTAAAGATAATAAAAAAAAAACATCTTATTCGTCAACTGGCCCTATCAGAATCATTCCTGTCAACGTTACTTTTTAACTGACAGCACACCGGAACAACACCCCCCCCCCCCCACCCCTCAAGGGGGTAACATTAACTCGGCCGGAAAACGCTTTAGGGGTCACATTGAGAACTTATGGAAAGTTAAGAGGAAGAACATTAATTTCCAGGACCAACAGCGGTTTCCTCTAACAAGTTTGGATGGCGTTGCCAGCTTTGGGCCATTTCTGGAAACCCGGGGATCTGTGTCAGTTGAGGTTCATGGTTTAAACCAGTTTTCTTTAGTGGATATTAATGTTTGAAACAGTTACCTTGTGGCATTAATGCAGTTTACATCATCATTAATTTTCCTTACAAAATTGTATGAAATTTATTTATCATATTTCAATTGAGGTTTAATCACTTTTGTTTTTGAAATATTGTTCGTGCACCGTTACAAGATGTATCTTATATCAATAATTACAATGAAATTAATCCTGGCATTTATTTGACAATAATAATCATGAATTATATTAGAAAATCAACATACTATTCATACTAAAATTGAAAATACAATAATAACATAAAGGATTAAAATGACAACAATAGTACAAACCCAAACAACAATAACCGCAGTAATAATAATAATAATAATAATAATAATAATAATAATAATAATAATAATAATATCAGGAAATAATAAAATTATCGGTAATAATAATAATAATAATAATAATAATAATAAGAAGAAGAAGAAGAAGAAGAATGTTAGAAAAATAATAAAATTATCGGTAATAATAATAATAATAATAATAATAATAATAATAATAATAATAATAATAATAATATTAAAATTATCAGTAATAATAATGTCAATCTTTATCATGTCTTAAATATAAGTCCAAAGATAATGATAAACTCCATTAATAGAATCTTCATATATTTTGCTATAAGAAATTTGATCCTTTTTATTATCAACTTTCAACTGGGCCCCACAAGGCACTAGAAGAGTTGGAGGGCCCAGGACTACATAGTTGAGGACTATGATGCGGTAAGTAGGAGATGACGAATGGAGAAGTATTGAATTAAAAGCTCAAGATAGAGAAAACTGGCGAAATCTCACTGAGGCCCTTTGCATCAATAGGTGTAGGAGGAGATGATGATGATGATGATGATGATGATGATTATCATGATTTATTATGACATTTATTAAAGTTCCTCATTGTCAAATTTCTTCCTTATCTTTCTTTGCATAAAAATCATCGTGCCCAAATCTTTCTAGTTTATTTTCAAATAGAAATACTTTATTTCATTAGACTTTGTCTGTATTTTAAATGGCAGTATTAAAAAATTCCATGAAAAAAATATAGACGGGTTGTGGTGGCCTTTCCGGTAACATCCCTGACTGGTGTTCACCAGACATGGGATCGAGTGCTGCTGAAACTCGTTAGTTCCTTTGGTCGCTGCAATCTCACCATCCTTGTGAGCTAAGGATGGAGGATTTTGTGCGAGTCTATAGGTCTATCTGCTGAGTCATCAGCAGCCATTACCTGGCTATCCCTGGTCCTAGCTTGGGTTAGAGGGGGCTTGAGCTCTGATCATATGTATATATGGTCATTCTCTACGGCATTGTCCTGCTTGATAGGGCAATGCCACTGTCCCTTGCCTCTGGCATTCATGAGTGGCCTTTAAACCTTTAAATGATTAAATTATCACATATTTTCAAATGTCTATTCTGCTAATTCCATTTGCATTTAAAACGTGGTAAAGATTTATACAGCTCTAAACCATTTAGTTATTACTTTTTTTTTGTTTACAATTTACTGCTTGGGAAGATTAATTCTTCAACGAGATGATAAATAAAAGGGGGAATTTTCCCTAAAAAATATTTTCACTTACATTAAATATATATTTTTGAAACTTGACCCCAATAATTAAAATGAACATATTAGTGCCAACGCTTATATCCACAGTACATTATTTATGTTTTGACGTGAACTACATTTTGAATATAACCTTTTATAAGGAGAGCAAATAAAAGATATACGCTTTCTCTGTATTTATTGGTGGGGATTTTGGAGCAAGGCATTTATATATTCAATCATTTCTGAACTGAAACATTTCAGAAGACGTTACATTGTTGTGTTTTCTTTAGTTATTTTACATTCGCATTTGTTCAGAGCATTTATAAAGGGAGAATTCGAGAATAATGGATGGAGGTAAAAAGGTAAAATGGTTTAGTCAGTGTGTATTTACTGCGCATGGCTCCAACAAACAACCTTGGACATATTGAAAGAATTTTCCTAGTCATCATTTTCCTCTCCAAAACCTCTCTTGTATATTCAGCACCAAAAAAATTTTTGTTTGTAGTTTCCTTTGGCCATTTTCTAATACACTTATGAAATGAACAAAGAAAAAATTCTCTGCTTTGATACTTTTCATCAATTCAAAATCATTGAGTAATCAAAATTTTACATAACCTTTTTGTCTCTATTAAAGGTTTAAAGGTCGTTCATGAATGGCAGAGGCAAGGGACAGTGACATTGCCCTAGCAATTAAAGGTTTAAAGGTCGTTCATGAAAAGCAGAGACAAGGGACAGTGACATTGCCCTAGCAAGCAGGACAATGTCCTAGAGAATGACCATATTACATAATGATCGGCGCCCAAGCCCCCTCTCCACCCGAGCTAAGATCGAGGACCAGGCTATGGCTGATGATGATTCAGAAGATATACCCATAGGCTTCCCCAAACACCTCATCCTTAGCTCATAAGGATGGTGAGTTTGCAGCTAACAAAGAAACTATCGAATCTGAGCGGGATTCGAACCCAAGTCTATCGTTCACCTGTCAGGGACGTTACCAAATCGGCCACCACAACCCTAATTGATTAAAACGTGTTATTTAGATATTGTAGAAATAATTTTCTTTTTTTAAACAAATGTTTTATGTCTATTAATAAAATATATATAAAGGATTGTCCATATCAGGGAATAATCAATAAAATAATGCATATTATGAAATAGTATCAAGTGATGGTGTGTCTCCCAAATTGAATATATAACCAAATTAAATAATTATCTGCGATCTAGACGTCAAATTCATAAGGAAGAGGATATTACAATTGCAGAATTTTCTTTAAAAATTTCTAGATGCCAAATTTTACAATAAATTCAGGATATATATAAGAATGAGTTGGTATTAGATAATTTAATCAATTTAAATATCAGTTATAAGAATTATTATTATTATTATTATTATCATTATTATTATTATTATTAATTGGTAAGCTACAACCCAAGTTGGAAAATCAGGATGCTATAAGCCCAAGGGCTCTAACAGGGAAATAGCCCAGTGAGGAAAGGAAGTAAGGAGACTACAAGGGAGTAATTAGCAATTAAAACAAAATATTTTATGAACAGTAACAAAATTAAAATAATTACTTCATATATAAACTACAAATAAATAAAAAAATAAAACAAGAAGAAGAGAAATAAGATAGAATAGTGTGCCCGAGTGTACGATCAAGCAAGAGAACTATTATTATTATTATTTTTATTATTATTATTATTATTATTATTATTATTATTATTATTATTATTATTAAATGGTTTCAATAACAAAATAAAATTTTGTGGAGTATATTGAATTAGTTTGTATTTGTTTGGCCAAGTTTTCTGTCAAATATTTTAACTGGGAATATGTACCGAGTCAAGAGAAATATCCTTATAACATAGGAAAATCGACTTTTACTCTTCAGAGAGAAATTGCCTTGTGATTTATAGAGCTAATATCTACGTCCTCACGAGATGCTTTAATGGAGCAGGGACCTAGATTTTTCGTAGGTTCTGGTGGTCGATGCTAATGGATAGTGAATCCTAGAGCAGTTTGAGCTGATGTTGCATCATCATCAGCTTCTCCTACGCCTATTGACGCGAAGGGCCTCGGTTAGATCTCACCAGTCGTCTCTATCTTGAGCTTTTAATTATTATTATTATTATTATTATTATTATTATTATTATTATTATTATTATTATTATTATTTGCTCTGGAAAAGCAGGATGCTATAAGCCCAGGGGCTCCAGCAGGGAAAGTAGCCCAGTCAGGGAAAGGAAAAAGGGGAAAAAAAAAAAATCATAAAAACTTTAACATTACAAGAAGAAAAGAAATAAAATAGAACAGTGTGCCCATGTGTACCCTCAAGCAAGAGAACTCTAGCCCAAGACAGTGGAAGACCATGGTACAGAGGCTATGGCACTACCCAAGACTAAAGAACAATGGTTTGATTTTGGAGCGTCCTTTTCTGGAAGAACTGCTTACCAAAGCTAAAGAGTCTCTTCTACCCTTGCCAAGAGGAAAGTGGCCACTCAACAATTACAGTGCAGTAATCCCTTGAGTGAAGAAGAATTGTTTGGTAATTTCAGTGCTGTCAGGTGTATGAGGACAGAGGAGAACGTGTAAGGAATAGGCCAGACTAATCGGTGTGGGTGTATAGGCAATGGGAAAATAGACCGTAACCAGAGATAAGGATACAATATAGTACTGTCTCGCCAGTCAAAGGACCCCATTCATAATCTCCTACATTGCGCTGCATAGTCTTCAGCCCTGTAGGTCTGGGTCTTGCACCTCTTCTGGTGCTTTGTGGATCCCAGCTGAACGTTTGGTGAACTAATCTCTCTTTGGGAGTGCGAAGAGCAAGCCCAAACCATCTCTATCTACCCCTCATCATGATCTCACCAACAAATGGCACTCGAATAATTTCTCTTATAATTTCATATCTAATCCTCTCCAGCCATTTATATTGCCAAGGAAAATTATTAATGATATACTCTAACCAATTTATGTAAGATAGTGTATTATGGGAGTAATAACACATCTGATTCTGAATATCCAACAATGCAACAATCATATTTTAGAATTCTAAATTCCAGATATATTACCTTTTTTTTTAAATACCGAAATACAAAGTAATAAGATATTTATTTAATTCGGAATATGCCAAAAAGTAGCAATCATATTTTGGACATTATAAATTCCAGATATATTTACTTGAACTTGTTAAAAAAATACTAAAAGAAACAAAACTATCGAAACTATTGTAACTAGACGAGAAAATACTATATGAACCTAAGTAAGCTCAAAATATGGTACCTGACAAATCCTAAGAATTATTATTTGGTCAAAATTGTATAAAGCTACATGAAGGATTTTGTAATCATGAACTACTTATCACAAATGACAGCAAACCTGAGATCCTGATTAACAAATTTTAAGATAGGATGTAGAGTAGCTAAAAATACCGCTAATATATTGCATTAATTAGGAAGAAGTGTTGTTAATTTCTTTGCCAAAGGATGCATTTACTATTAGCGAGAAAATGTGTTAAATATAAAAAAACATGAAAAGCTTCAATACTTATATAACTTCATAAAACTTTTTTTTTTTTTATCTTTTAATGAGAGCAATGATCATCTTTCATGAAAAGCCTTATACCCAAACGATCCTTTCTTATTGTTATCTAAGAAATAAGAGCCAACATTCAATGAAAATAGTAACCATTCTCTGCTTAATGATACACTGTAAGTACTGTAGCAACAGACAACTCACACGTCTTAAACTGTCGACCTAACCACGGCAGGACTCCTCGCTGCTGGGAGGAAGGACGCTGGTGAATGGTACAACACATGAACATACGCTACCGGAGTCTAAGCGATATCAGGCAGGGCAGCCGATCGGGACTACCGTCTACCCCAAAACCAAAGCAAAGTCCCTCAAAAAAAAGGCAACTGTGCTTACCTCCATACAAATAGGAAAATAGCACATTAATAGAAGAAGTAGTAATTCTCTCATGAAAGGCAAAGGCAAGGGGCAGTAATAATGCCCTAGCTAGCACAACAATGCCCTATAGAGTGACCATACATCATATGATCAGCACCCGACGTTAATAGAAGAAATAATAATTCGCTCATGAAAGGTGGAGGCAAAGGACAGTAACAATGCCCTAGAGACTGACAATACATCATATGATCAGCGTCCAACGCACAAGCCCGCTCTTCACCCAAGCTAGGACCAGGGAGGGAGGAGCCAGGGCTGCTGATGACTCAACAGGTAGAGGTATAGGATTCCCCAAAAACAACATTCTTAGATCACAAGGATATTGAGATTGCAGACACTACAAGAAACTATCAGGCTTGAGCGAATTTCGAACCCGAGTCCATCAGGTTACGAGACAGAGCCGTTTCTAATAGACTACCACAACTCGATGAAAAATGGCTCTCCCAAATCCCCCATCCTTACAAGGATGGTAAGGTTGTAGACACTACAAGAAACTATCAAGCTTGAGCGCGTCTCGCACAACTGTCCAGCAAATCGCCAGGCAAGGACGTTTCTAATAGGCTACCACAGCCCTCTGTTCCTGTTTATATTTTTTCTTTTATTTCTTTTCCTTTTGCATACGGGAAAACAGGAAGTGCACATAGAAAAAAAAAAAACGAACCAAGTGCTAAATCATAAAAAATTGAGTACAGTTAAAAAAAAAAATAAAAATAAAACTTAAATGCTATGGAATATCTAAGAAAAAATGCTAAAAGCCTTTAATGGAAATTGCCAGATAGTGGGCACTTTTTACGGAAAGGTAAATGGATGAAAATTCTTTTATTTATTCCTTTGTTTCTTATATCAAAAGTATTTTAACCAATACATTTAACTGAATAATCCTTAAAAAAAGGATTTACAAATTAATTGTGAAGATAACCTTTTATTTATCCTTATCTCTGTTCATGACAGGATTTAAGAAACCAACGTTTTTCAAACTTAATGAGATTCGTCTGATAAAGGTTATGCCATTGTATTATTATTATTATTATTATTATTATTGTTATTATTACTAGCCAAGATACAAACCCTAGTTAAAAAAGCAAGGTTTTATATGCCCAAGGGCTCCAACAGGGAAAAATAGCCCAGTGAGGAAAGGAAACAAGGAAATAAATGAACAATATGAGAAGTAATGAAAAAATTAAAATAAAATTTTTAACAAACATTAACAACACTAAAACAGATAATTCATATATAACTATAAAAAAAAACTTATGTCAGCCTGTTCAACATAAAAACATTTGCTGCAACAACTTTTGAAGTTCAACTGATTCAACTACCCGATTAGGAAGCTCATTCCACAACTGCTTCTAATAAGCCCGACTATGAATATGGATATCATGAAATAAAAGTTAGAATATATTTTGCCAGGCATAACTTGCATCTATAGCAATCCACAATTTCAGTATGATAATATTGTTATTTTCTTATCTGCATGGCTAAGATAAAAGATAATTACAAAGGCTTCTTCTTTACTGTGTTATTGTCAATACTCATTATAGAAATTGACTGAATTTTGTATCTCTCTCACTGCATCATATTGTTTTTACCTTGCATGTTAATCAGGCTACGAGGAAAATCATAAATGAGGTTTAAACAAGTCTGGATATTATCTGGAAGTTGCATACACTGCCTACCCTCCCCCACCCCCGGTTGCTTTAAAAAGCATTGTTGGTCCACCAATTGGGACTTTAAATCATGCTTTAATTTTTCGTTCATAATTGAGGCTCAACAGATTGTCTCTGACGTATAATGTCTCTTTAATATATTTGTGGAGTATCAAGCATATTGGAATGGTAGTTTGAATAATAGTTTGTATAAAAAGTCACAATACCATTAAAAAGAATGATTCGTTATTCTTTACGATAAAAAAAAAATCTTAACCAATAGTACTAAAGGTTGATGTACTAAGAAAGGTCTAAAGATACTTGAAGACCTGTCTATCCAGAGAAAGGAATTTCATTTATCTACTGTAGAGTCTAGAGCCTTTAAATATGCGGCCCGGAGAGTATAAACTCCACTAGACATTCGAAAGACTGAAGATATTAAGGCTTTCAAGAGGAAACTGAAGAATTTCTTGTTCTCTAAGTGCTTCAGTAGTGTATATTTGACAATAAAACGACCAATATGCGTGTGAAATGTTGTATGCTTTCGAACGAACATGATAAAATGACTGAGGAGATCCTATAGAGAGTAGGGTTCCCCTGCTGTATAGGATCAGAAGAGCAGGCCTTAAAGAAAAGTATTCTAAATATTTCATACCAGAAGCTATTGATATATTTATTGAAGATCTTTCTAACCAAAATGCAATTGTTGAATCAGTGTTATTTCAGCCATGGCCAAATTATTAAATGATCTTCCCAATCAAATACAATAGTTGAATCATTGTACCTCCGCCTGTGGCTAAATTATAGAATGATCCTCCCATTCCAATATCTGATTCATTGAAACTTTAGACGT
>NC_090742.1:12387508-12439484 GCF_036898095.1 Palaemon carinicauda
ACATTTTTTTTTTTGCTGAAATTTTCAAATAACAAACCTGACAGTAGTGTTTACGTTAGTTAAGACTTAATTAATATAATGTAAAAATGTTATTTTCCTTAGTAAAATAAATTTTTGAATATACTTACCCGATGATCATGTAGCTGTCAACTCTGTTGCCCGACAGAAAAAATCTAAGGTCGGGATACGCCAGCGATTGCTATACAGGTGGGGGTGTACATCAACAGCGCCATCTGTCGAGCAGGTACTCTAGTACTTCTTGTCAACAAGAACTCAATTTTCTCCTCGGTCCACTGGTTCTCTATGGGGAGGAAGGGAGGGTCCTTAAATTCATGATCATCGGGTAAGTATATTCAAAAATTTATTTTACTAAAGAAAATAACATTTTTTCAATATTAATCTTACCCGATGATCATGTAGCTGATTCACACCCAGGGTGGTGGGTGGAGACCAGCATACATGTTAACAATAGAAGCTAAGTATCCCGTATTTCATTTTATCAGTTATTCAAAATAACAAACATAAAATAAATAAGTACCTGGTAAGGAAGTCGACTTGAACCATTACTCTGCCTTTTTTAAGTACGTCTTCCTTACTGAGCCTAGCGATCCTCTTAGGATGCTGAGCGACTCCTAGGTGCTGAAGTATGAAGGGCTGCAGCCCATACTAAAGGACCTCATCACAACCTCTAATCTAGGCGCTTCTCAAGAAAGAATTTGACCACCCGCCAAATCAACCAGGATGCGGAAGGCTTCTTAGCCTTCCGTACAACCCAAAAAAGAACAATAAAAGCATTTCAAGAGAAAGATTAAAAAAGGTTATGGGATTAAGGGAATGTAGTGGTTGAGCCCTCACCTACTACTGCACTCGCTGCTACGAATGGTCCCAGGGTGTAGCAGTTCTCGTAAAGAGACTGGACATCTTTGAGGTAAAATGATGCAAACACTGACTTGCTTCTCCAATAGGTTGCATCCATAACACTCTGCAGAGAACGGTTCTGTTTGAAGGCCACTGAAGTAGCGACGGCTCTAACTTCATGTGTCCTTACCTTCAGCAAAGCAAGGTCTTCTTCCTTCAGATGAGAATGGGCCTCTCTAATCAAAAGCCTTATGTAATAAGAAACTGCGTTCTTAGACATCGGCAAAGCAGGTTTCTTGATAGAACACCATAAAGCTTCTGATTGTCCTCTTAGTGGCTTTGTACGTCTTAAATAGTACTTAAGAGCTCTTACTGGGCAAAGTACTCTCTCTAGTTCGTTCCCCACCAAGTTGGACAGGCTTGGGATTTCGAACGACTTGGGCCAAGGACGAGAAGGAAGCTCGTTTTTAGCTAAAAAACCAAGCTGTAAGGAACATGTAGCCGTTTCAGATGTAAAACCTATGTTCCTGCTGAAGGCGTGAATCTCACTGACTCTTTTAGCTGTTGCTAGGCAAACGAGGAAAAGAGTCTTCAATGTGAGATCCTTAAAAGAGGCTGATTGAAGTGGTTCGAACCTTGCTGACATCAGGAACTTCAAAACCACGTCTAGGTTCCAGCCTGGTGTGGCCAACCTACGCTCCTTTGAGGTCTCAAAAGACCTAAGGAGGTCCTGTAGATCTTTGTTGGAGGAAAGATCCAAGCCTCTGTGGCGGAAAACCGCTGCCAACATACTTCTGTAACCCTTGATCGTAGGCGCTGATAGGGATCTTACGTTCCTTAGATGTAGAAGGAAGTCAGCTATCTGCGTTACAGAGGTACTGGTTGAGGATACTGCATTCGACTTGCACCAGCTTCGGAAGACTTCCCATTTAGACTGGTAGACCTTGAGAGTGGATGTCCTCCTTGCTCTGGCAATCGCCCTGGCTGCCTCCTTCGAAAAGCCTCTAGCTCTTGAGAGTCTTTCGATAGTCTGAAGGCAGTCAGACGAAGAGCATGGAGGCTTGGGTGTACCTTCTTTACGTGCGGCTGCCGCAGAAGGTCCACTCTTAGAGGAAGAGTCCTGGGAACGTCCACTAGCCATTGCAGTACCTCGGTGAACCATTCTCTCGCGGGCCAGAGGGGAGCAACCAACGTCAACCGTGTCCCTTCGTTCGAGGCAAACTTCTGAAGTACCCTGTTGACAATCTTGAACGGAGGGAACGCATACAGGTCGAGATGGGACCAGTCCAGAAGGAAGGCATCCACGTGAACTGCTGCTGGGTCTGGAATCGGAGAACAATACATCGGGAGCCTCTTGGTCATCGAGGTAGCGAATAGATCTATGGTGGGCTGGCCCCACAGGGCCCATAGTCTGCTGCAAACCTTCTTGTGAAGGGTCCACTCTGTGGGGATGACTTGACCCTTCCGGCTGAGGCGATCTGCCATGACATTCATGTCGCCCTGAATGAACCTCGTTACCAGCGAAATCTTTCGATCTTTTGACCAAATGAGGAGGTCCCTTGCGATCTCGAACAACTTCCTCGAATGAGTCCCTCCTTGCTTGGAGATGTACGCCAAGGCTGTGGTGTTGTCGGAGTTCACCTCCACCACCTTGCTTAGATGGAGGGACTTGAAGTTTATCAAGGCCAGATGAACCGCCAATAGCTCCTTGCAATTGATGTGAAGTGTTCTTTGCTCCTGATTCCATGTGCCCGAGCATTCCTGTCCGTCCAGTGTCGCACCCCAGCCCGTGTCCGATGCGTCCGAGAAGAGACGGTGGTTGGGGTCTGAACAGCCAAAGATAGACCTTCCTTGAGAAGAATGCTGTTCTTCCACCACGTCAGTGAAGACCTCATCTCTTCGGAAATGGGCACTGAGACTGCTTCTAGCGTCATGTCCTTTCTCCAGTGAGCAGCTAGATGAAACTGAAGGGGGCGGAGGTGGAGTCTGCCTAACTCGATGAACAGGGCCAGCGATGATAGCGTCCCTGTTAGACTCATCCACTGCCTGACTGAACATCGGCTCCTTCTCAGCATGCTCTGGATGCATTCTAGGGCTTGATTGATCCTGGGGGCCGACGGAAAAGCCCGAAAAGCTCGACTCTGAATCTCCATACCTAGATAGACAATGGTTTGAGATGGGACGAGCTGGGACTTCTCTATATTGACCAGGAGACCCAATTCCTTGGTCAGATCCATAGTCCATCTGAGATTCTCCAGACAGCGACGACTTGACGAAGCTCTTAAAAGCCAGTCGTCCAAATAGAGGGAGGCTCTGATGTCTGCCAAGTGAAGGAATTTGGCAACATTCCTCATTAATTTCGTAAACACAAGAGGTGCCGTGCTTAGGCCAAAGCACAGGGCTTGGAATTGGTACACGACCTTTCCAAAGACGAACCTTAGGAAAGGTTGGGAGTCTGGATGGACGGGAACATGAAAGTATGCGTCTTTCAGGTCCAACGAGACCATCCAGTCTTCCTTCCTGACCGCTGCTAGGACCGACTTCGTCGTCTCCATTGTGAACGTCTGCTTGGTGACAAAAGCGTTGAGAGCACTGACGTCCAGCACCGGTCTCCAACCTCCTGTCTTCTTCGCTACCAGGAAGAGACGGTTGTAGAAGCCCGGGGATTGATGGTCCCGGACTATGACTACCGCTCCCTTTTGTAGCAAGAGCGACACCTCTTGTTGCAACGCTAGCCTCTTGTCCTTCTCCTTGTAGTTGGGAGAGAGGTTGATGGGAGATGTTGCTAAAGGGGGGCTGCGGCAGAACGGAATCCTGTACCCCTCCCTTAGCAACTTCACAGACTGAGCGTCTGCACCTCTGTTCTCCCAAGCCTGCCAGAAGTTCTTGAGCCTGGCTCCCACTGCTGTCTGGAGAGGTAGGCAGTCAGATTCTGCCTTTTGAGGATTTGGAACCCTTCTTCGATTTGCCACGATGACTGTCTGCACGGGTACCTCCTCTGCTGGAGGTTCTGCCACGAAAGGGCGGGATGAACCTAGACGCTGGTGTGTCCATCCTAGGTCTAGGCACGGAAGGTAAAGCTTTAGCCTTACGTGCGGAGGACGCCATCAGGTCATGGGTGTCCTTCTGGATCAACGAGGCAGCCATCCCCTTGACCAGCTCTTCCGGAAAGAGACACTTGGAAAGCGGAGCAAACAACAACTCCGACTTCTGGCATGGAGTGATCCCAGCAGATAAGAAGGAACAAAGATGGTCTCTCTTCTTAAGCACTCCCGACACGTACGAAGCCGCAAGCTCACCAGACCCATCCCGAATGGCCTTATCCATGCTAGACATGATAAGCATGGCCGAGTCCTTATCCGAAGGGGAAGTCTTTCTGCTTAAAGCTCCCAAACACCAATCGAGAAAGTTGAAGATCTCAAAAGCACGAAAGACTCCCTTCAACAGATGATCCATGTCAGAAAAGGACCAGCAAATCTTAGATCGTCTCATAGCCAGCCTGCGGGGAGAGTCAACCAGACTTGAGAAGTCGCCCTGGGCAGAGGCAGGAACTCCCAGGCCAGGTTCCTCTCCCGTGGCATACCAGACGCTAGATTTGGAAGCAAGCTTGGTAGGCGGAAAGATGAAAGTAGTCTTTCCTAGCTGCTTCTTGGACTGCAACCACTCTCCCATAACCCTCAAAGCTCTCTTGGATGAGCGTGCGAGAACGAGTTTGGTGAAGGCAGGAGCTGCTGACTGCATGCCCAACGCAAACTCGGAGGGAGGAGAGCGAGGTGTTGCAGACACAAACTGTTCCGGATACAAGTCCCTGAACAGGGCAAGGACTTTCCTAAAGTCTAAGGAGGGAGGCGTAGACTTGGGTTCTTCTAAGTCGGAGTGCGGATCATCCAAATGTGCAGCTTCGTCGTCATCCGAAACTCCATCATCTGACAGCTGAGGAGGAAGTGGCAAAGGTGGAGTAGAATGCTGAATGGCTGAATCCGGCAGCACGGGTGCATGCGTAGCTGCTGCGGATCCAACATCATGCCGCTGCTGGTCAGTCTGCGAGCTGGCAACAACAAAAGCGGAGTGTTGGTGTGTGGGAGGAACTGCCGTGGGTTGCGGAGCATGCAGCATGGGTTGCGGAGCATGCCGCATGGGTTGCGGAGCATGCCGCATGGGTTGCGGAGCATGCCGCAATGCGTCAAAACACGGCAGCTCGACAGCACCTTCCCCCTGCTGATGCGGAAGCTCACGCATGTCTACGGAGGGTGCAGCATGAACATGCGTCTGGCAGGGTCGACTGCGCATCGGTGGTGGAGCTCTCACAGGTGGAGTGTGGGAGCAGGCAGCCGCAGTATCTGCTGAGCGCACAACCGTGGCAGGTTGTAGGTTAACAGGTGCAGTGTCAACCTTCTCAGCATGATACTCCTGCATGAAAGCAGCAAGCTGAGACTGCATAGTCTGCAGCATGGACCACTTAGGGTCTACCGTGGTTGGTGCGGCAACAGACGGAGTAGTAGCCTGTTGTGGAACCACTCTACCTCTCTTGGGAGGTGTGCAGTCTTCGGAAGACTGCGGCGAGTCCGAACTGACCCAGTGGCTACACCTGGGCCGTTGGACTCGCTCGGAAGGGACCTTACGCTTGAGAGGTCGTGAGACCTTGGTCCAACGTTTCTTCCTCGAAACTTCTTCCACAGACGAGGAATGACAGGGCTCATTCGTCTGTTTGTGGATGGGACGATCTCTGACAGATACGTCCGCAACCACTGAGGGTACATCCGTACGCTGATCAAGGCCTGTCGAACCCTTTGGTCCTTCGACATTGCTTCTCCCCTGGGCTTGGGAGCTTGCAAGAGGTCCCGGACTGGGAGGACGACTGGCACGTACAGGAGTACCCTCATGCGCAACACTGACACTGACACTTTTCACTTCACTTGCACTCACTACACTTCCCACTGCACTTCGCGCTTTCAACTCTTTGACATCGGCCAAAAGTTGATTACGGTCATTGGCTAATGACTCCACTCTGTCACCAAGAGCCTGAATGGCACGCATCATATCCGCCATGGAGGGTTGAGCACTAGTAGCAGGGTCGGGAGTCACCACTACAGGGGAAGGAGTAGGTTGAGGGGCATGGGGAGAGGAAAAATCAAAAGAGCGAGAAGAACTCCTCCTGATCCTATCCTTCTCTAGCCTACGTGCATTCTTTAGGAATTCGTTAAAATCTAATTCCGAAAGCCCAGCGCATTCCTCACATCGATCTTCCAATTGACAGGATTTACCCCTATAATTGGAACAAACGGTGTGAGGATCTATGGAGGCCTTCGGAAGACGCCTAGAACAAGCCCTAACACTACACTGCCTGTACTTAGGGACTTGTGAATGGTCAGACATCTTCAATTCCAGAAATAGTCAGGGGGGAAATCCAAAAACTAGCAAAGTTCATAAACAATTAATCCAAATCTAATCAAAAAGCTATATAAGCTAATGATACAGGTTCCTGAATAGCGAAGGCTAAAATCTAGAGCCAATACATCACCAAAATCGTGAAAAACAACTCCAGAAACAACAGCGTATCCAAGTAGGTCTTGCCGGTGGCACGACAGAGGAAAAATTGAGTTCTTGTTGACAAGAAGTACTAGAGTACCTGCTCGACAGATGGCGCTGTTGATGTACACCCCCACCTGTATAGCGATCGCTGGCGTATCCCGACCTTAGATTTTTTCTGTCGGGCAACAGAGTTGACAGCTACATGATCATCGGGTAAGATTAATATTGAAAACTTCTTTTTGAAACAGATAGCAACAAATTTTAGGATTTATAGAAAATTATTAGTTTTGCGTGCAAATCTTAACAGATTAATTACGTTAAAACAAGGTATTTAAGAGCCTCACTGTAAAAAGATGTAGCCTACACAAGAATTTTGAAAATCATTAATAATCTCCATTCCCAAAACCATGACGTGTATTTTTTTCTTGAGTCACTGATATTTGCTGTCAGTCATTTGTTAATCTTGAACAAACAACCATCTGTATCCTGAAAAAAAAAATCACGAATTACTCTTCTTACATTTTAGAACAAATAAGATGCTTAAGTAGGGGAACTGAAACATAATAAAATGTCATATATAAACTGTTATTAGATGTGATTAGAGCAAAAAAAAAACCAGCTTTTCATAGCTATTCTTTTAGGAAAATTAATCGAAACAAGCACACGTGTTCAGTAGATTAAGTTTATAGAAATGTTTTAACATGTAATCTAAATGATTTGGATTTTATATAAACAAAACTGATTTGATTCATAATTTTGTTAGAAATGGCGTTTTTAGATGGAAACTAGCTTCAATAAATGGAAATTAAGGTATCTCTTATGAGAGAAGTGAATTAAAAATAATTTGGTAAATTGACTGACTGGTGTTATTTTCCATTGAGATTGGAAGCCTAAGTTTACTGACAGAAATAGTTATACTTCAGTGGTGGAAGGAAAATTGTAATATCAATCAAACATCCCTATCATAGTAATCAAGCAACTGGACTCGCCTCAAACACGAAACAAGGGGTCCCAGGTCAATTTAGTTTATGAATAACTTTTGGGCATATGGGAAGTGAAATACTTGACTTAAAAATAATCAATATTATTCTTTTTCGTTAAAATCCAATATCACAATCATTAGTTATTCGACCAGTGTCAAACTTAAGATTTAAGAAATTTAGCATTCCATGGCCCTAAGGCAGTGTTTAAAATCTAAGTCTCATGAAAGCATACTATCTAATCTTACATTATCAACTGCATCATTGATAAGACCTTTTGGTAATTTACCCTTCAAGAAACATTTGTATAACAAAAATTACCCGATAGTATACAGACATAAAACTAATAATGGATAGTAATGAGAAAATTTGTTGCTATCTCACAAAAATAATTTGAGAACAATCTCTCTTTCAAGAGAATATCTGCGTTACTGGACTTTTTCAGATGGTATTGTATATGCTCAACACTATAATGTACAGGAGTACACAATATAAAGCTATCTTCCATAGATATTTATTACCTTCTCTGTACTCTAACTGAGGGTTAAATAATGAAAATTTTTACTTATCTTTAAACTAGTGTCGGTTAAATATTACAGCCTTCATCCTTGTTATCAGCTTCGATTTAGATATAAATAATTTAATCTTCTGCCATCAGCGTTCCATAAGCTTCCATCTCCTTCCCATATTATTATTAGGAGAATCGAGTTGGCCACTAGAAAGCTTCTGTTTACTGGCTTCTGGTTTTGGATTTCAAATGTGCAGGTTCATAAACACATCTGAAAGAAAAGTAAAATATCTTTAATGCAAATATTCATCATTTTCAAGTTATAAACTTATTATGTATGGGGCTTTTAAGAAATCGTAAGTTATGTAGTTTATGTAACACTATAATGATGTATGTATCGTGATCAACATCTTTGAAAATGTTAATCATTCTAATAATGACAAATTTCAGTAATTTCAATAGTAATAAGGGATTTTAAGTACAGTAATGTTGCATTTATACCTCGGAACTAAATTTTTGTATAAACTACCACAAAATGAGTTCATCTATGATATTTTGAATACAGTAATGAGATTAGATTCTTGCATATGTTTTATACGTCAATAACTTTGTTTATACCTGTCCAATCTTAAAACTATATCTAAAAAAAGGAAAGCTGGTGAATTCTGATTTAGATGGTACAGTATGTACAATTTGTTCAAGTGTATTAAGAATTCTATTGAGCCAAACAACAAAACTCAAACGTATCCAATTTACGTGAATATATTTTGTTCACATTATGGTACCATATTTCATTTGCACGTATCTAATAAGTCTACACATATAATCAATAAAGGATTTAATTGTATGTAAAACCAGTTTTCATTCGGTATGTAACATGTCATCTTTGCTTCAAAGATAGTGATTCAACAGTTCTGTAAGATTTTGGAGGAAATGTGGATTGCCACGAGCAGACGTTTCTGTTTCATTGGGGGGGGGGGGGGGAGTATATAAAGATGGTTATTTGTCATAGTCAGTCCCATTATTTTTCCATTACCAGTTATTTTTGAAATCTAGACATTCTAAACTTTCCAGAGATACCAATTTTATAGAGGTGGGGAATGGTTACATTAGGTGGCGGTTGTGGCCCATGGCCTATATTAGATGGCTGTTCTGGGCCATTAGATGACTTACCCTATTAACTGGGTCTGTCACTCAAATTGAACCACATTCCCTAAAAATGGATGACCTAATCTTTGGATGATCTACCCTTTGGATGACCTACCCTCTGGATGACCTACCTTATGGAATACTATAACTAATGTTTTATGAGAATTAGACACACCAATTTCCATGTATAGTCTTCGGTTACATGGATAACTCAGTACATTGAAGCCAAATATAAATCAAATGTTGAATGCTATTGGATGGCAAAGACCTTAAATCCACATGAAATTCATAATGTTATACAAGTGACAAATTTTAATTTAACAGTAACTTAAGTTTACAGAAAATTACAGAATCAAAACAGTATCACAAAGTCTTAAAGGTGATTTGCATTTTTCCTAATTATACAAACCTAAGTCCTTTGATAAGAGTATACTTTCAGCAACGCTGAATACTGGTGTTAAAACTTGATATTGTGTTGGTAGTTAGCTGGAAGGTGGCCCACCTGACAGACCATAGAGCTCCCATTTAACCTTCAACCTATGACTTCTGGGGTGGTTGAGAAGGAAAGTGTGACTTACAGGATTCAAGGTTTGTATATTTAATAAAAAATAAAAACTACCTTGAAAATATGTGATTTGCTCTAACAAGAATTTAATAAACCTTCGTCTTTTAATAGGAGACTTCTTCAGGAGGCAGGAAATCCCTATAACTGGCTAGTCTACAGTACTTTCTGGGGAAATGCCAAAGCACTTTGATCCTCTACAGGAGCAACAATTATGACTCAGTTAACCTCCTAACGACATGGACATGAAAATGAGGCACATAGGCTTGGTTACTATCAGCAACTGGTAGACAGCCAAGGAAGAATCTATATTTGTTTGAAGGATATGTTATCTGAATGCGTGTTCATTTATGAGAAATTGGTTGGCTTACATTTGGACTAAGAAATCCTCCCTTTCATCTGGGAGGATTGGGGAGATACTAATAAACAAAACTTATTTGTTGAGAAAAATTGCATGATCACATGGATTCCTCCATCTAGTATCCGTTTAAGCAAATAAAGTAGTGACTGCTTCACCATAAGGAAAGGGAAGAAAGAATAAATAAAATGGCCAGTTTATCTTATCTTACATTCTAGATTGTGACCACTATGTTAAGACAAACTGTTTCCTGTCCCGGAAAAGAGCTACATTTGCTTTACGATCTATTGAGTAACTACTACCGAGCCAAAGATACAGGTATCTTAAGAGGCCTGTGAATAGACCTCGGTAACTAATGAGCAGAGAAGCTTGTTAACTGTTACCCGACTCTTGTGCATAAGAACTCTGTTCCGGACGGGTTCTTATTGAGAGCTGGGATAGATTCGATATGATTAACTTCGTGTTCTCGAATCCAAGGTGATTCTTTCCTTTCCTTGCCTTGCCTGCAAAAAAAAAAATACATTTGAATGTCCCACAAAGCCAGAAAAAAAAAAAGTGTTCTAGGATCTTTTTCTTTATTCCTTTCATTTTTATAGGAGGCGTTGCAGTGTCCTCTGAGGAAAGGAGGGTAAATCCTCTTGTCCATGCTAGACATTTCTTGTAGGGAAGAGATGAAAATGGAGTTGAAGTCATGAGCAGCAGGATTTTAGGTCCAGACCATGAACTCCTGAACCAAGAATGGCTGATTGGTATCCTTCAGCGTGAAGATTGAGGAGCTTCCCCTGTGAAGGAAAATATTTGATCTGGATACCAATCAGCCCGTGGCAGCTATCATGGACAAGCCAAGCCCCGATGTCTTCAAATGACTATTGAGTCATGTCAAAGTGAGAAAATACGTGGAAAGGAGGAAGCATATAGAATTTTTAGGAATATTGGAAGATGTTCTTGAACGTTGCTAACGGACTGGGACTGGGGAGCAGAATGCTTTAAGTTTCTTGTCCAACTGAATGGTGAGCCAATCGAGCGATAGTGAAAACCTGAAATAAGAAGATTTTTCACAACGCAATGATGCACGGACCACTATTGACCCTTACAGTGAGAACCCTGTTGATTGAGTGTGTATGCTCAAACAGTCCTTCTTCCTGAATGAACCTAGCAAACAGTTCTGCTGTGTTGTCGACTTCCCAAAAGTGCACCTGCTTGTTAAGGTTTATGAAAAGAGTCCCTTTGTTAGGCTAAGTCACAAACGTAAGTAATGCCGTTCATCAACACTACCGAGTGCTTTACCAAACCCCTGGGAAATTTTGTAAAATAACCAAATAGCCATGTTTTCTGTATTACTGGTGAATTGAAAAGCAGGTGTATTTTTTTCCATGGATCATATCCCCGAGATGCTGTCCCCCAGGAGAGGGGAAGATGAAGAAAGAAAAGGCCAGTCATTTCTTTACTTTCCCCCCAGACTAATATCGCTGTTACCTCTGCCATCAACCAACTGCTACTAGTCCTGAAAGGGAGCTAAGGCAGCTATGCCACTTACTGAGCGGCCACCACAGGGCTTAGTGTAAACGTATCTGAGGTCCTGTGGGTTACATCTTGCAGGCAGTGGGTAGTTAGAGTGGTTTGCTTCTTCCACGTACCTGCTTGTAGCACCTGTACCACAGAGAAGTTTCTTTAAAAAACCAGGGACATGTATATGCCCCTGACATCATGAGCTCTAGGTCATCTTCCCTGTAGGGCAGGAGGAGGGGGAATGAGTGTACGAATAATGACCTGCCGAATCTAAAAGGAGACAGTGTTTTCCATGATTCTCCTCTTGACCCTGCCCATACTGACAAACAGACGCTTGATCTATGGGCGAGCTCCTCTCATATACTTTAGGTGACGCCTCAGCGCTCTTACAGGTCAGAGTAACAGCTGAGTAGGATCATTGGTTACTTCATCGGGCCCTCTTACCGTGAAAGGGGTGACTCGCAGGAGGAGCCTTCTAGAGGGTGGTCTGCTGAGAAGGCTCCTTTGATGCCTTATGTTTCTGCCTCCGTACAGAGGACGTTTTCGGTCCAGCAATTACTGAAGAGAAAGGATGGGAGGTTACAGCTCTAAGAAGGAGTGAGTCATGACTTGCCTTTCGTCATCTGTCTGTAACTGCATCAATGGCCTCTGTGTTAAGCAGAGACGAGTAAGTGATTGATGAGTTGCAGAACCATGGAGCTTCCCTCTTCAGAACTTGACTCTAGAACTATGAGATAATGGCATCTCATCTCTTGAAGATCCAGTTGGCCCATCAGTTTGCTAAGTGATAAGCCTAGAACTCGACACTGCGCTCAGAAAGTAAGACGTTCTTAAAGGCTTTCCATTTTTTGGGGTTCGATAGGTTTTCAGTGTCAGCCAGATAACCCACAATACTGGACCAGTAGTTCAACTATAAGGAGGCTTGAAAAGTGGCCTTCACAACCCTCTTCCTACTGATATTTTCCGCAGCCGAAAACACGACCGACTGAGCCACAAGTTTCTCAACCAATATGCCTTGGGAAACGCCGACAGAGCCTAGTCTAAAGATAGGGGAAAAAATTTGTTATTTAGGATACTGTAGTATTTCCTCTGCCTAACCAAATAGGAGAAAGTAAACAAGATGAACTACTAGCCCATAAAGTCCCTTTTGTTGTAATTTGTGGAATTACTTCCTTAGTGGACACTAACACCATCTAACCTTGGTTCCGTGGGTTGTGGGGCAGGGCAGAAGAGGTCCAACACCATGTCTCTCCCATCAGTGGAAAAATACCATCCTGATGTAGGACAGGACTTCATTAAGGAAAAATCAGACTCCCCCTGGCTCATTAATTGGAGCTTTTTGACTAGCTAGTGCTGGTAATACACTTTTGGAGTCATCAGAATCTACATCCAAAGAATCTTCAAACTCATAGCTCACACCTAGTTTGGCTTGAATTGGGTCAGGGTTGTCGTCTTTTACCCTGTGCAGGAGACTACGGCCTAGGAGAAGGAGACCAAGGACTAGGAGCAGGAGACCAAGGACTATGAGGGGGGTCCTGGGCTGAGGGAACTGACAATGAAGCCACAGCTTCCTGAATTCTCCTCTGAAGAACAGGATCATCAACAAATTTTCGATGTACAGTTCTTAGGAAGGGAATTAAAGTTCTTCTACCCTCGGGGCCTAGAGATAAACGAGGCTAAGATACTAGTAGCCTCCTTCCGATTATGCTCCGCAGGCTGCGAAGGGTGCAAGGATTCAGTGGAAGTATCAACTGACTCCAGCGTAATTACGGTGGAGTCGGAGTAAACTTTCTCGATGGGCAACAGTCTATGCATGTAGATCTCTCGGAAATCTTGATCCCCTTTTCACCCTCAGGTGAAGATGTCTCCTAGAAGCGACGTAATCTACCCTAGCCTCCTTCGCTTCTTAGTCAGCGAAATTAGAACAATTCGCAATTGTTTCCACAAAGAAACTGGTTTCGAGTGATCAGCCTTCGTATCTAGATACAGTATCTCTGATATCTAGATACATGAGCAGGTGACCTACTTGCAGGAGATGGAACTGGTGCTGCTGAAGGAATTGCAGGGTCTGCGCATGAACAGCTGTAGTTGTGCTCCTATGCCTAGGAACTGAAGGAACTTCGGGGTTCCCTGGAAACCCCAAAACCATCAGAGGGATGTTAATGTGTTCGTTTGATCTAAGCAGTGATCATGCCCTCATGGGACTTTTCGTAACCTGCATGACTGCTTTCACAAGTCCCTGAAACCAAGGTGAATCCCTCACAAAAGAGGGTGAAGCCAATTGGCCTCGTGACTGAAGTGCGTTTGCTTCCAGTATGCGAGTTAATCTCTGCACCGCCAAATGGTTCACTGATCGGATATGAGGCACTACAGCAGACATGCTGAAGGAGGTATAACTGGAGCACTAGCAGGATCAGAAACCTTTATTAAATGGACTGAGAGAGGTGGGTGCATAAAGCTGTGCTAACACGTGCATGAATGAGTGTACCTGTGCTACTGTATCTTGTAGTGTGGGTGCTCGAGCATGAGCTTCACTCGCTAGCGCACAAATATTCACGAGAACACTCTCTGAGGGTTTGCGAACAGCCTGTGCCTTTGCTCCTCCTTGCGAGAATGAGCAAGCTCAAATGGTGGAGAGCAAGGCAAGACTGGATTCTAAGAAAGTGCTTAAAGATGTTGCAATGTGCCTTGTAATCAAACTACCAGAACTCCCAAAGGAGCACTTCTCTGAGGTGCAAGCCCAAAGGGCTGCATGCGGCAAAGACTCAACAAGACTCGTGATGCATTAAGGCATGGTGGGAAGCACCATTGGGTCTGGGGAGCCACTGGGCATGATCTGGAGAAAAACACTAAAGCAGGACAACCTCTCAAATCAGCTTGTCAGGGTGAGGATCACAAGGATCCAAGGATCCACTGGCTGAGTAAGCTCAACATGCTTGTGAACCCCACAGAGCTTAAACTATGGGAGAGAAGCAGCCTGCAGAACCTCAGGTGCAAAAGGAACAGTGGAGGAAGTTTTTTTGCCAGAAGCACGAGACCAATTTTAAGGGACTCCCTTCCAATAGCTTTTGATGGGGTAGGAGTGAGGCCAACCTCTGCAGAGGCAGATGTGCACTCCCACTTTGCCTCTATCTTCAACACCTCCAGAAGACTTTCCTTAATGGGGGAACCAGGTAGGCCAAAGGAAGGCCAGAACTGCTTCAGGGCATCAAGAGTGTCAAGACTCTCTTTCGAGGGGAAGCCACCGCTGCTTCGCTAGGAGAAACAACGGGGTCTTCCTTAACACAAGGTTTTCCATAGGTTAGACAGTCACCATTCTTATCCGAGGAAGCTCAACAAGAAGAGGCAGGTGGAGGGGTACTAGCAGCAAGAGAAAGAAGTCAGGACCTTTTCATCTTCAAGGATGAACTCAAAGGCAAGGAATCCCTTTTAGACTTCTTCCTGCGTCTATTGTACCACTCCCACTGGGAGGATAGCCACTCCTGAGACATAGTGCAAGGAGAAGCTTCTGTTCAGAAGTATCGTCTGCACGAAGGGAAAAGCCAGACAGTATCAATATCCTTAGCCGACATAAAAGTATCGAAAGATCACCCTGATACGCTAGGACAAATCCGCATGATAGCAGTCCTCAAACCACAAATATACCCGTGAAAGAAAAAGAAAAGGTTATTATAACCAATTAATGGGGAAAATCCCAGGAGAGAAAGATGTGAACATCTTCACTCAACCGTAGTCAAATCAAATAAAAAGTGAGCTCAGTTGCTAGGTGAGAGTTTGAGCGGGCAAGCTGGTCTAACACCCGCTAACTACAGAAGGGTCATTGACACCTCAAGATGACAAATTCGAAGATAATTTGTATTTTTCCTAACCATACAAACCTTAGCTATTTACAGAGGGTTTACCTTTTAGCGCAGCTGAAATGACGAGCCAATAGTTTTAACGAGGGTTAATTACCCCCGCGCTAGTTAGCGGGGGGTGGGGAAGGGTAGCTTGCTACCCCTCCCCCCTCCACACACCAGTGACTTGCTTCACTTCACTTAGAGGTAGGACTTGACTTGGGGGTCAGGGACGGCGGACACATATGTGTAAATAGCTAAGGTTTGTATGGTTAGGAAAAATACAAATTATCTTCGAATTTGTCATTTGTTCCGTAACCGAAATACAAACCACGCTATTTACAGAGGGTGACTTACCCCTTAGGAACGGTGGAAAGTCCCCAGCCTTACTGACTTCAGCTTGCCCGGGGGCTCGATCCCTCAGTGAGCAGCACTAGAGAGAGGGAGCCCCTGTACCTCACAAGTTCCTAGCATCACTAGGAACGAGTGGCCTACATAAGCAGTGTGAGGAGGAGAGTGTGACTCGTCCTATGAAGTTGACCTTGAGACCTTCAGATAGGAATTCTAGGATAGGACGTTCCCCATACCACCTCGTCAGGGTATGGGAGATGCAACCGTATTAAGCTTAATACTAGGAGCACAAAGAAGCATGGGTTACCTGCAGAGGTCGAGGTCAGCTATGCGAGGACCAGGATGCTGCTTCCCCAAGAGAGGGGAGAATGAAGAAAGAAGTAAGGGTCAGACATACTCTTTCATTCACGCAGACTAAGACCGGGTAACAACGCCCTCAACCTACTGCTACTTGTCCAAAAAGGAGCCTGAGGTTAGACCAGCTGTTGTGCAGCCACCACAGGGCCGATAGAAAACGTATCGAGGTTCCTGTGGGTCACGTCTTGCAGGTAGTGGGCTGTGAAGGTCGTTTGACGCTTCCAGACCCCATCTTGAAGTACCTGCGTCACAGAGAAGTTTCTCTTGAAGGCCAGGGATGTAGCAATACCCCTGACATCGTGGGCCCGAGGGCGACGTGACGGAGGAGGGTCAGGATTCAAGGCATGGTGGATAACCCTTCGAATCCAAGCTGAGATGGTGTTTCTGGTGACCCTCCTCTTTGTCCTGCCTGTGCTCACAAACAAAGCTCGCACATGAGGACGGAATGCAGCCGTTCTCTTCAAGTAGTGCCTCAGACACCTCACTGGACATAGTAGCAGCTGGTCTGGGTCGCTTGTTACAGAACGCAGACTTGCGATCCTAAGAGAGTCGAACCGAGGATCCGGCACTCCAGGATTCTGAGTCTTGGCCACAAACTCAGGGACGAACCTGAACGTTACCTCCCCCCATCCCCTTGAATGGGCGATGTCGTATGAGAGACCATGAAGTTCACTAACTCGCTTGGCCGAAGCCAAGGCGAGTAGGAAAGCCGTCTTCCAAGACAGGTGGCGATCGGAGGCCTGGCATAATGGCTCGAAGGGAGGTCTCTTAAGAGACCTGAGGACTCGAACCACGTTCCAAGGAGGGGGTCTCACTTCCGACTGGGGGCAGGTAAGCTCATAGCTACGTATGAGTAAAGAGAGTTCTAGCGATGAAGAAATATCCACGCCCTTCAATCTGAAGGCCAAGCTTAAGGCTGAGCGATAGCCTTTCACTGCCGAGACAGAAAGGCGCATTTCTTCTCGCAGATACACGAGGAAGTCCGCTATTGCTGGAATAGTGGCATCAAGTGGAGAGATACCCCTTCCACGACACCAACCACAAAAGACTCTCCACTTTGCTTGGTAGACTCCCTCAGAGGACCTTCGCAGGTCTGGGTCGCTTGTTACAGAACGCAGACTTGCGATCCTAAGAGAGTCGAACCGAGGATCCGGCACTCCAGGATTCTGAGTCTTGGCCACAAACTCAGGGACGAACCTGAACGTTACCTCCCCCTATCCCCTTGAATGGGCGATGTCGTATGAGAGACCATGAAGTTCACTAACTCGCTTGGCCGAAGCCAAGGCGAGTAGGAAAGCCGTCTTCCAAGACAGGTGGCGATCGGAGGCCTGGCATAATGGCTCGAAGGGAGGTCTCTTAAGAAACCTGAGGACTCGAACCACGTTCCAAGGAGGGGGTCTCACTTCCGACTGGGGGCAGGTAAGCTCATAGCTACGTATGAGTAAAGAGAGTTCTAGCGATGAAGAAACATCCACGCCCTTCAATCTGTAGGCCAAGCTTAAGGCTGAGCGATAGCCTTTCACTGCCGAGACAGAAAGGCGCATTTCTTCTCGCAGATACACGAGGAAGTCCGCTATTGCTGGAATAGTGGCATCAAGTGGAGAGATACCCCTTCCACGACACCAACCACAAAAGACTCTCCGCTTTGCTTGGTAGACTCCCTCAGAGGACCTTCGCAGGTGCCGAGACATTCTCTCCGCAACCTGTTGCGAAAAGCCTCTCTCCGCGAGGAAACGCTGGATAGTCTCCAGGCGTGAAGCCGAAGCGAGGCTACGGCCCTGTGAGGGACGCCGGAGTGGGGTTGTCTGAGAAGCTCGTGTCTTGAGGAAGCTCCCTTGGGAGATCCGTCAGGAGTTGCAGAAGGTCCGGAAACCATTCCGCGTGATGCCATAGCGGAGCTACCAGAGTCATGGAACAGTTGACCGATAGTCTGGTCCTGTTGAGCACCCTTCTCATCAGACAGAACGGTGGGAAGGCGTACACGTCGATGTTGTCCCACCGTTGCTGGAAAGCATCTTGCCAGAGTGCCTTGGGGTCCGGGACTGGTGAACACTGCAGGGGCACCTTGAAGTTCAAGGCTGTCGCGAACAAGTCCACAGTCGAGGAACCCCACAAAGTCAGGACTTTGTTGGCTATCTGAGGATCCAAAGACCACTTGGTACTCACTATCTGCGAAGCCCTGCTCAGACTGTCGGCGAGCACATTCCTCTTGCCAGGAATGAAGCGAGCTGACAGTGTTATCGAGTGGGTCTCGGTCCACCTCAGTCTCTCTACTGCAAGATGGGATAGCTGTTGCGAAAAAGTGCCTCCCTGCTTGGTGATATAAGCCGCTACCGTGGTGTTGTCGCTCATTACCACCACGGAGTGACCCGCCAGGGACCGTTGGAACTGCTGAAGAGCCAGAAAGACGGCCTTCAATTCTAGCAGGTTGATGTGTAGACACTTTTCTGATTCTGAATAAAGGTCTGAGGCCCTCTGGTTCAGAACGTGCGCCCCCCACCCTTCTTTTGACGCGTCCGAAAACAGAGTCAATTCCGGGGGGAGGACGAGAAGACTCACTCCCTTCCGCAGGTTCTCGTCGGCCAGCCACCTCCGCAAGTCCGTCTGTTCCAGAGACCCCATTGGGATCAGAATGTCCGGGGAATCGGATCCTTGATTCCACCGGGACTTGAGCCGCCATTGAAGGGATCTCATCCTGAGGCGGCTGTTTGGAACCAGACGGGCCAGGGAGGATAGGTGGCCTAAGAGACGCAACCACGATTGGGCGGGGAGTTCTTTTCGCCTGAGGAAGGGTTCCGCCACCCTCCTCAGCCTTGCTATCCGGTCGTCTGATGGAAAGGCTTTGTGGAGATTGGTGTCTATTAGCATGCCTAGATAAACCAGTCGTTGGGACGGCTGCAGAGAGGACTTCTCGACGTTTACCACGATCCCCAGATCCTGGCAAAGATCCAGAAGCCTGTCTCGGGGCCGAAGAAGGGTCGACTCCGGGTCTGCTAGGATCAGCCAATCGTCCAGGTAACGAAGGAGACGAATGCCATTCCTGTGCACCCAAGATGAAATCAGGGTGAACACTCTGGTGAACACCTGAGGAGCTGTGGAGAGACCGAAACACAGCACCTTGAACTGGTAGATCTTGTTGTCTAGGCAGAATCTCAGGTACTTCCTGGAAGACGGATGGATTGGGATCTGGAAGTACGCGTCCTTTAGATCCAGTGTACACATGAAGTCTTGTGGTCTCACCGCAAGTCTGACCGTTTCTGCTGTCTCCATGCTGAACCGGGTTTGTTTGACAAACCTGTTCAGAGCTGAGAGATCGATGACGGGTCTCCAGCCTCCAGTAGCCTTCTCTACAAGAAAGAGTCGACTGAAGAATCCTGGGGAGCCGTCCACGACCTCCTGGAGAGCACCCTTCTCGAGCATGGTCTCGACTTCGGCCTGAAGGGACAGCCCTTTGCCAATCCCGTGGCATAGGAGCTCAACGACACTGGATTCGTTGTCAGGGGAGGTTGAGATGTTGTGAACGGGACGCGATAACCTTGGCCGATCACAGAAACCGTCCAAGCATCGGCCCCGTGTTGCTGCCACCTGCGGACGCAACGCTGAAGGCATCCCCCCACAGGTGGACATGCAGGGGGACTGCCACCCCTAGGGCTTGCGGCCGCGGCCGCCACCCCTAGGAGTCTTGCCTCCCCTGGAGGACTTACCGCCCCTCTTGGGCTTGGCTGGAAAGGGCTGGGGCTTAGACACCACCTTCTTAGCTGCCGGTGCCTGTTTGGGAGCCTTACGAGGCTGTTGCTGCTGTTGTGGCAGGGCTGGAGGCTTATAGGGCCGAGTTGTAAGGGCCCTGTGGAGGAGGGAGTCAGTGCTGGATTTCCTCCACCTCTCAGCCGTTCGCTCCATGTCTTGAGTCTCAAACAGGCTCTCCCCCAGAAGGGAAGCATGTCGGAGCCTACACACATCTACGGCGGGGACCTTCGGATGGAACCTCTCGGACACAGCATCGCGACGCTTCAACACCGAGTTGGCCCACAGGGTGGTAACCTGGTGCGGCAAAAACTCGATGGAGCGGGTGCCCGAGAGCAAGAAGGTTTCCAGGGCCTTCCTATTGGTCTCCTTGGACAAGTCCTCCGATCGCAATGGGATGCCCAGAGATCCTAGCCAGAAGTCCAGCCACGAAGTGGCCTGCATGGCACACTTAGTGACCTTCTCGTGGTTAAGGATCTCTGCCGCCGAGAACGACACCTGCCGGGCAGAGAGTTTCCCAAGGGGAACTTCCTTCGCCAGCTCCTCCACAGAGTGATGGAGAGGAAGAGCGAGGTTGTGCTCACCCAGGATCTCGAAATACCTCCTCTGCTGGAGGCGAGGAGGAGGGATGAGCTTGTTCCCAGCAGTGGAACGACTGGAGGAGGCAAGAAGTGCGAGCTGAGCGTTGGCCCTATCCCTGGCACTCTTCAGCCCCGAGACCAGGGCAGAGCTGCACTGGTCTTAGGGGCCTTCCGAACGTCAAACACTTCATCCAGAATCGTGTCTTTGCCTTCACGGGGGGCGATGACTGGATCCGTAAGTCTGTTAAGTTGCCTTATAAGGCTTAGGACCTGCCAGAAGGCATGTTCGGATTCTTGCTGTTCTCCTCCCTGCAGGCTGGCAGCTAAGTCTCCTGCCCCAGGAATCTCTTCCTGGGGTGATACGTGGACATTCCCCTGGGTAGTCGTGGGTTCCTGACGAATCCTTGCGGAGGATTTAGGGACGGTCTTGGAATCCTTGGACTCCCTCCTGGGAGGGATACAGGATCCCAAAAACGAGGTTCGAGGGGCCCCTTCCTCACGAGACGAATCTCCTGCCTGAAGAGAAGTCTCCCCCCCTGGTGCCGAGGGGAAGACTACCGCCCCACTGGACTCACCTGAGGACGGAAAGGCCTCGTCCACGGGAGAAGGAGAGAGTACTCGTGCAGGAGAAGGGACCTTCGCGACCGACCTCTTGGGAACCAACTTCGCCCTGGGGGAAGTCACCACGAAGTCCACTCCTCTCTTTCTCTTCAGCGTAGGAGAGACAGCCGTTGGTTTGTTACCCTGGCCGGCGAGTGCTGGTTTCATAACCCTCACTAACGCCCGTGCCAGAGGACCAAACCAAGTCTGCTGCTCCAAGGACACAGAGTCCGAAATCCTCGCTAAAGGGAAAGGGATCGGGCGATCCTTTGGAGTGGACACGACGGTACCTGCCTGAAAAGGTGGGGAAGAATGATGTACTAATCTCTCCTCGTCCTGCACTACCAATGGTCGCGCGGGCGCGCAGGTGGATAATCGCGCGGGCGCACAGGCGAGCGGTCGCACGGGCGCACAGGCGAGCGGTCGCGCAGGCGAGTGGGCGCGAGGGTGGGCAGGTAAATGAACGCGTGTCCGAGGCAACGAACGCAAGCGTTGGCGCGACGGCGAGGGAACGCGCTGCCGAGTAGGTGAGGAAGATTGCTGTCGATGTAGATCCACGGGCGATCGATGACAAGCTGGTGAGTGCAGTCGCTCAAGTTGGCGATGGCGCGATGTGGCATGTTGACGCATTGGCGTGCGATGGTGAGCAGCATGCGCAGGTGAATGACCGCGTAATGGCAAGCGATGGCGAGCAGCATGCGCAGGTGAATGATCGCGTGATGGGGTGCGATGGTGATCAGCATCCGCAGGAGGGCGATCGTGCAGGGGCGAGCGATGGCGAGCAGCATGCGCAGGAGGGCGATCGTGCTGGGGCGAGCGATGGCGAGCAGCATGCGCAGGCGGGCGATCGCGTCATGGGGTGCGATGGTGATCAGCATCCGCAGGAGGGCGATCGTGCAGTGGCGAGCGATGGCGAGCAGCATGCGCAGGAGGGCGATCGTGCAGGGGCGAGCGATGGCGAGCAGCATCCGCAGGCGGGCGATCGCGTATTGGGGTACGATGGTGATCAGCATCCGCAGGAGGGCGATCGTGCAGTGGCGAGCGATGGCGAGCAGCATGCGCAGGAGGGCGATCGTGCAGGGGCGAGCAATGGCGAGCAGCATGCATAGGCGGGCGATTGCGCGATGGCGAGCTAGAAGCTGGCGAACCATGTTCCTTCAGAAGCGTTGGAGAACGCTGGCGCGCTAGCTGTCGCTGTTGAACAGGCGATACTAAGATCGCCTGTGCGCGCTAGCTGTCGCTGTTGAACAGGCGATACTAAGATCGCCTGTGCGCGCTAGCTGTCGCTGTTGAACAGGCGATACTAAGATCGCCTGTGCGCGCTAGCTGTCGCTGTTGAACAGGCGATACTAAGATCGCCTGTGCGCGCTGGCAAGCAGGTGAACGCTGGCGAGGAGGTGATCGCTGGCAAGCTGGAGATCGCTGGCGAGCAGAAGGTCGACGCGTGTCATGTGAAAGGACAGGTGGCGCGGCGCGTTCACGAGCAGGAACTGGGAGATCGCTGGCGCGTTGGCGAACATGTGTTTTTGACACACGCGCAGCACGATGTTGCGTAGCCACAGGACCAGGCAGATCGTGAGCAGGGAGCTCAGCAGGAACTAAAGTGTGGTCAGAGACCGCAGGGCGATGGTCCTCAAATGAGTGCTGACGCTCGGAAGAGAGCTGACGAGCAGGAGAGC
This sequence comes from Palaemon carinicauda, assembly GCF_036898095.1. Classification (NCBI taxonomy): domain Eukaryota; kingdom Metazoa; phylum Arthropoda; class Malacostraca; order Decapoda; family Palaemonidae; genus Palaemon; species Palaemon carinicauda. Next base: position 12,410,113 of record NC_090742.1, read on the forward strand.
GCTGGCGAGGGGGGCGAACATCAGGAGAGAGCCGACGAGCAGGTGAGCGTCGGCGAGCAGGAGAGTCTTGGCGAGCAGGAGAGCGCTTGTGCGCTAGCACTGCTCGCGTAAAGGAAAGATCCCTTAGCCCCGAAGGGACCGTTGCCCGTCGGGTGACAAGTTCTCCAGAAGGCGAAGATCTGGCAGGAGATGGTGAGCGGTCTGCAGAGAGGTTCAAGGAAGGCGGAGCTGTAGGTTGAGGCTGACGAGGAGAGTCCCCCCCACCCCCCCCCGGAGGATGAAGACCCAAAAAGGCGCTCTTAGTCTCCCTGTAAGGTGAAGGGAGGCCCTTGTGGCGTAGCGGACGGTGAGCCTTCCGGCGGAGGCGGCCTCGGGGAAGATCGTCGGGACCATCGGTCCTCCGAAGGGGAGTCTCCGTCAAAGCACTTCCCTCAGAAGGAAGCTGAGCAGCAGCTGAGACCAGAGGACTCACTTCCCCCTTCGAAGGATGTACGGAAGGAGGAGGAGAGCCTTTAGCACCATCACCCGCAACAGCACCTGCGGCGGATTGCCCAGCCACGTCGGAGGCCTCTGTCCCCACGATGTCGACAATACACAGAGGGTCTACCTCTGCTACCGCCGGCGACTGCTTAACAGCGGCCCCCAACGAGACAAGGTCAATAAGAGCGACCCTGGAGGGCAAGCCCTTAAGCCCCAGGGACGACCAAATCTGCAAAAGATCATCACTGGATAAAGCATTATCAGACTTCTTCTTACGCCGACGGCCAAACCTCTCCCACTGGGAGGCAGACCACTCCCTGCACTCATGGCACATGTTCTCCTGGTCACACCGTCGGCCCCGACATTGAGGGCAGAGGGTGTGCGGATCCGTATTCACGTCCGACATGAAAGTCCCACAAGGACGACCAGCAACTCCAGGACATGTACGCATCGTAAATAATATAGAAGAAAAAACTGAAGGTCCACTTCCAACCAACACACACGCTGAAAAGAAAAAGCAGAAAATTAAAGGCTGTCACGAGAGCGATGAGCAGACACGTCTGATCACTGCCGAGCCTAAAGTGAAGTGAAGCAAGTCACCGGTGTGTGGAGGGGGGAGGGGTAGCAAGCTACCATTCCCCAACCCCCGCTAACTAGCGCGGGGGTAATTAACCCTCGTTAAAACTATTGGCTCGTCATTTCAGCTGCGCTAAAAGGTAAACCCTCTGTAAATAGCGTGGATTGTATTTCGGTTACGGAACAATTACAGTTTTCATGGCTAAATCATATCTGATACGTAAAGGAAGAAGGTTTGTATTTGTGCAGGAGCATATCTCATTTATAAAGAACAAAAGTTTATATTTGTGAAAGAACAAAGGAATTTTAGCTACCATAACCCTATCTCCATAACCTATTCTAGGATTCCAGGTCTTTCTCTTTACTTAACAAGGGATAACAACTACAGTGAACCCTCGTTTATCGCGGTAGATAGGTTTCAGACACGGGCGCGATAGGTGAAAATCCGCGAAGTAGTGACATCATATTTACCTATTTATTTAACATGTATATTCGGACTTTTAAAACCTTCCCTTGTACGTAGTACTCTTAACAAACCACCCTTTAATGTACAGAACACTTAATGCATGTACTACAGCACCCTAAACTAAAACAGGCACAAATATTAAAGGCGATTTTATATCATGCGTTTACTAAACACCTAAAAAGCACGATAAAAAATGGCAACCAATGTTTTGTTTACGTTCATCTCTGATCACAATGAAGAAACAAACTCATTTAGTGTACACATATATGTATAGGTTAGTTTTTGCATCGATTATATTGATTATACAGTACTGTATGTTGATTTTTTTATTACCAATGTTTTAGTTTACGTATTTTTCTTAGGACTTCCAAATGAAATGTTTTTCTTTATGACGCCGCCTGAAACGACGGCGTGTACGCTCAGTAAACAACCACGCTCAGAACAAACAAGGCATTTAACGCGCATGATGATAGTGATAAATAATGATACAGTACATACAGTATTTACAGTAAAAGCATTTACAAAATATGTTACCTTATAAATATAATTTATACAGTATTGTACGTAGCAAAGTAGGAAAACAATTTACGAGAGAGAGAGAGAGAGAGAGAGAGAGAGAGAGAGAGAGAGAGAGAGAGAGAGAGAGAGAGAGAGAGAGAGAGAGAGAGATTGTTTTACGTACGTAAATGTAAATTTTAAACAAAAAAAATATGATAGGTTACAACATGTAGACTTTTAAAACCTTCCCTTTAACTTAATGCATACAGTACGTACAGTACTAAACTATAAAACAGGCACAAATACAGTTTTAGAATGTACAGTAAGAATATTAAAGTAAAAAATGACAAATTCGAAGATAATTTGTATTTTTCCTAACCATACAAACCTTAGCTATTTACAAAGGGTATTACTTTTAGCGTAGCTGAAATGGCGAGCCATTAGAATTTAACGAGGGTGTATTACCCCCGCGCTAGTTAGCGGGGGGTAGGGAAGTGGTAGCTAGCTACCCCTCCTCCCCCTCACACACAGGTGAATACTCACTTTCACTTAGAGGTAGGACTTGTCTTGGGGGACAGGGCTGGTGGGCAAATATGTGTAAATAGCTAAGGTTTGTATGGTTAGGAAAAATACAAATTATCTTCGAATTTGTCATTTGTTCCGTAACCGAAATACAAACCACGCTATTTACAAAGGGTGACTTATCCCTTAGGAAGGGTGGAAAGTCCCCAGCCATACTGGCTTTGGCTTTACCCGGGGACTCAGAATCCGAGTGAGTCGCACTCGAGAAAAGGAGTCCCTGCACCTCACAAGTTCCTTGCTCCGCAAGGAACCATGTGGCCTACGTAAGCTTGTGTGTGAAGGAAGAAGTGTGACTCGTCCTAGGCAGTTGACCTGGAGTTCCAGAAGGAACTCTGGGTTAGGACGTTCCCAATACCACCTCGTCAGGGTATGGGGGACGCGACAGTATTGACTCAATACTCGGAACACAAGAAAGCATGGTTTACCTGCAGAGGTTCGAGGTCAGCTATGCAGAGACTAGGATGCTGCTTCCCCGTAGAGGGGATGATGAAGAAAGAAGTAAGGGCCAGACATACTTCTTTCGTTCAATGCCCTCAACCTTCTGCTACCTGTCCAAAAGGGAGCCTGAGGTTAGACCAGCTGTTGTGTAGCCACCACATAGCGATAGAAAACGTATCGAGACTCCTGTGGGTCACGCCCTGCAGGAAGCGGGCTGCGAAGGTCATTAGACGCTTCCAGACTCCAGCTTGTAGCACCTGCGTCACAGGGTAGTATTACTCGAAGGCGAGGGACGTTGCGATGTATCCAACATCGTGCTGTAGGGCGATGTGACGGGGGAGGGTCTGAAGACAGGACGAGATGAATGTCCTTGAGTCCGGGCTGAAGAGGTATACTGGTGACTCTCCCCCCATGTCCTCCTTGTGTTCCCAAATCGGCTGCAACTGAGGACAAACTGCAGCTGTTCCCAGCGCTAACCTCTCGATTCCTTACTGGCAAGAAAGAGAAGGTCTTGGGACATCAGACACAGAATGGAGACTCGAAATCTTGAATGAATTGGACCGAAGGGCCGGGACCCTCAGATTCTGTGTCTAGCCAACAACTCAGGAGCGAGCCTGAATGTTGTCTTCCCCTCTTCCTTAGAAAGGGGGGAGTAGTAAGAGACCAAGAAGATTGCTTACACACTGGCCGTGGCCAGAGTGAGCAGAAGACCCAAGGCGGAATACAATCCGAGGCCTGTCGTAAAAGGGTCTTGAGAAGATCTCTTAAAGGACTAAAAGTCCGAGCCATGCTCCAAGTTGGAGGTCTTCCTCCGACTAGGGCAGGGACGATCGTAGCTTCGCATGAGCGAGGATAGATCCAGCGGGCAGGAAAAAGTTATTCCTTTAAGCCTGAAGGTCAGGGAAAGGCTGAGCGACAGGCTTCATTGCCGAGAGCGGAAAGGAGTTTCCTCCTGCCGAAAGGCAATAAGACCGTTATTGCTGGAGAAGAGGCCTCAAGGGAAGAGGTATATCTCCCACGGCCCCAACCACCTTAGACTCTTCACTTTGCCTGGGAGACCCCTGTGGATGACTATTGCAGATGACGCGACCTCCGTACCGCGACTGTAGCGGGTTGTCTCTTCTAGAGGAGGAAGCGTAGTGTCTCCCGGCATGAAGCCGAAGCGACGCCCCGGTTCGGGAGAGATGTCGCAGTGTGGTTGCTTGAGTAGTCTGCGCCGTGGGAGAAGCTCTCCCGGGAGTTCCGTCAGGGGAAGCAGAGGGTCCAGAAACCGTTCTGCGCGTCGTCCCAGTGGAGCTCTCCCATTGAAAGGTTGACAGACAACCTGGTCTTGTTGAGGCCCATTGTCCGCAGACAAAAAGGAGGGAAGACGCAGGCGTCGAAGTTGTCCCACCATCACCGGAATGCATCTTTCCAGTGTCTCGGGGTCTGAGACTGGGGGGAAGACTAGCGGAAGCTTGAGGTTCCAAGCTGTCGCGATCAGGTCCCCCAGACCAGCACTTGCTGGTTACCCAAGGTCAAAGACCCCTAGGTACACTCTCTCTATGAGGCTCTGCTCGGATAGTCTGAGAGAAACATTCCCCTGCCTGGAATGAGAGAGCCGATGGTGGTATTGAGAGAATCTCCATCATCCCGGTATCTCTACTGCAAGATGTGAAGGTGTGAAAATGCGTCCCCTGCTGGTTAGAATGAAGTTGACGCGCAACGGGGAGACTCGGCAGGAGCTGTAGGATCTGAAGAGGGGCCAGACTAAGGCCCCTAAGCCGGCCTGAATGATGGAGAGGTATCCTTCAGGTCTTGACCATAGGCCTGGACCGGAACATGCCCCCCCCCCCCACTTTCCTTTGACGAGTCCGAGAACCGCATCAAGAATGTGGGGAAAGAACGAGAATATCCACTACCATCAAGAGGCTCCATAGGTCAACACCCATTGCAGGTCTAATAGTTCCGCTGGTCCCATAGGGCCCGGGAGTCCGGTTAAACATTGCCTGAAGCCACCGGAACTTGGATCGCCCCACATGGAACTTATCCTGAGGCGACCGTTCGGACTATAGATGGGTCAATGAGGAAAGAAGAACTAGGAAACGTTCCAAGGTAGGGCTAAAAACTCTGCTTGACTGAGAACAGGTACTGCGACTCTCCTCAGTCTTGCCACAGTCAACCGAAAGGAAGGCTCGGAGGATGTGGTAACAGAATCTGGCGTCCCCAGGTGGTCACCCATCCAAGTACCGACGTTGCTTAACCTCGCTGGATGGACGAGAAGCGGGGTTTCCAATGTGGTAAGGCGGTTGACTCAATATCATGGCCAGATACTCCAGATGTTGAGGCAGAGGGAGAAGGCTCCAAGCAAAATACCATGAGCCCAAACTCATGGTAAGCATCCGGAAGCTTGTCCCGGCGCTGAAGAAGGTCGAAACCCGAGCCTACCGGAGTTGACCAGCCCTCCAAACAGCAGAGGAGGAGGAAGCCTGCACCTGAGCGGCCAAGAGGAAAGCAGGGAGAGTTCTCTGGGGAAACAAACCTGCTATGCCACGGCGGGATAGCCACACTGCATCATAAGCAGGAATACTTGCAGTCTAGGTTGAATTCGACGAGCACCCTGGAAGATGGATGGAATGGAAACTGAAAGTACCCGTCCTTCCGAACCAGGGTTTAAGGAGTCCTGTCGCCTCGTTACCAGTCTGATCGATTCTGCTGGCCGAAGTTTGTTCGACAAACTTGATCGGGGCTGAGAGGTCGACTATGGACATCCCCTCTCAGATCCTTCCTTACAAGAAAGGATCGACTGAGGGGGCCGGGGGTGAAGCCATCAATGATCCTAAGGAAGACCTTCGCCTAAGGTATGGATCATTCTGCCCAACCGGGCAACTCTGCTGACGCTATGGCATAGAGGTTCAGAGACACTGAATTCGCTGACAGAGACGGCAGGCGCGATATCCTTGGCTACTCAAAGAGAATATGCGGGAATGGGCATTGGGAAGCTGTCATTCGGATGAGTAACCTTAAGCATCCTCCCAGCAAAAAACCTGCAATCCTAGAGTTCGTGAACTCCTTTTAGGACTATGCCCCCGCGGGGGAGTCTCCCGTGCCATCTGCTCCTGACAGGAGAAAACTGCAATTGGACACCTTGTCCCAGTTGTCGTAGCCGATAACTTAGGCTGACGTGGTTGAAAGAAAAAGTGCTGGAGCCCTGCAGAGTCTGGAAGAAAGCGCCTTGGAGGAGTGAAACCGGAAGTACATTTACTCCGCACAGCAGCTGTCTAAGTCTCTGTCCTTGGGCACAAACAAACTCTTCTCAAGGATGGAAGGGTGTCTGAGGTCGTCGACCTCCACAGATGAGACACCCGAAGGAAGCCCTCAGTCAGCGCGTCCAGATGGTACAACATCGAGCTTGTCCGCAAGTTAGATACTTAACGACGAAAGGCCAAGGTGCCTGAGCTCGAGAGAAGGAAAGTACCCTTGATCTTCCTGTAGCTTCCTTGAACCAAACCTCGGTCCGTAACCGAGGAGGGAAAGAACCTGGTAAGCTCCCAGAGGAAGAGGTAAGCAGTCACCCCTTGTCCGATGGAGAAATCTTGAACGGAAAGCCCCCCTGTAGCTCACCCGACGGGAATTCCTGGTGGTCGGCGGGCGATAACCCATAGACGAGCAATGGATACTGCAAGAAATAAGCCGACATTTGTGCGAAGAAACACTGTAGGTTCGCGCGACGGAACACCATCCGTCTGTGCGATGGAAAAAACCGTTGGTTCGCACGTGGGCGAACATTGGAGAGCATGAGCGTAGACGTGCAGGCACGTGGGCGTGCGGGCGAGTGGACGCGCGGTTGCACGGGCGAGCGGTCGCGCGGTTGCACGGGCGAGCGGTCGCGCGGTTGCAAGGGCGAGCGGTCGCGCGGTTGCATGGGCGAGCGGTCGCGCGGTTGCACGGGCGAGCGGTCGCGCAGGTGGATGAGAGCGAGTCCGAGGCGGCGAACGCAAGCGTTAGCGCGATGGCGAGAAAACGCGCTGCCGCGTGGGCGAGGAGGACTGCTGGCGATATGGATCAACAAGCGATCGGTGGTGAGCTGGTGAGCGCTAACGCGCAGGTTGGCGATGGTGCGGTGGTGAGCTGGTGAGCGCTAACGCGCAGGTTGGCGATGGCGCGTTGTGATATGCCGACGCGATGGTCGAGCAGTATGCGCAGGTGAGCGATCGTGCGATGGCGAGCAGTATGCGAAGGTGAGCGATCGCGAGCAGTGATCAGCATGCGCAGGGTCGCGCGATGGTGATCAGCATGCCAGGGTCGCGCGATGGCGATCAGCATGCGCAGGTTGGCGGTCGCGCGATGGCGATCAGCATGTGCAGGTTGGCGGTCGCGCGATGGCGAACAGCATCTGCAGGTGGGCGATCGCGTGATGGCGAACAGCATACGCAGTTGAGGGTCGCGCGATGGTGATCAGCATGCGCAGGGTTGAGCGATGGTGATCAGCATGCGCAGGGTTGAGCGATGGTGATCAGCATGCGCAGGGTTGAGCGATGGTGATCAGCATGCGCAGGGTTGAGCGATGGTGATCAGCATCCGCAGGTGTGCGGTCGCGCGATGGCGATCAGCATCCGCAGTTGAGGGTCGTGCGATGGCGATCAGCATCCGCAGTTGAGGGTCGCGCAATGGCGATCAGCATCCGCAGGTGAGGGTCGCGCGATGGCGATCAGCATCCGCAGTTGAGGGTCGCGCGATGGCGATCAGCATCCGCAGTTGAGGGTCGCTCGATGGCGATCAGCATCCGCAGTTGAGGGTCGCGCGATGGCGATCAGCATCCACAGTTGAGGGTCGCGCGATGGCGATCAGCATGCGCAGGTGAGCTAGTAGCTGGCGAACCATGTTCCTTCAGAAGTGTTGGAGAACGTTAGCGTGCCGGCTGTAACACACGTGGGCGATCCGGAGATCACTGGCGAGCTGATGATCGCTGGCGGGTTGATGATCGCTGACGAGCTGATGATCGCTGGCGAGCTGATGATCGCTGGTGAGCTGATGATCGCTGGCAAGCTGATGATCGCTGACGAGCTGATGATCGCTGACGAGCAGAAGGCTACGCGTGGAAGCCTGCGCAAAGAAGAAGAGTCCTTGACCCCGACCTGAACCGAAGTTCTAGATCGCGAGGGCGAACGTGGGCGCACAGGGCGCGTAACAGGAACCAACAGGAACCGCAGGGAAGATCATCTTGAAAGCGCTGACGAACAGGAGAGCGCTGATGAGCAGAAGGGCGCGCAGGGAAACCCTGACACGCAAGGGAAGAACCCCCGTGGGGGCAACCCTTGCCCCGAAGGGATCGTTGTCCGCCGGGAGACTGATGTCCGTCGGAAGACCGCTGTCCGTCGGGCAGACCGTTGTCCGTCGAGAAGACCGTTGCCCGTCGGAAGATGAGATCAGACTGCTGTCCATCTGCACCAAGGCGGAAGATCAAGAAAAAGGAGTTGTAGGCTGCAAACGGAGATCCAAAAAGGCGCCTCAAGCACCCTTATAGGGAGATGAGAGGCCCTTACGACGAGGCGGACGGTGGGCCTTACGGCGAGGGAGGCCAACAGCAACAGCAACAGAAGAAACCTCTGAAGAGGAGTCTCTATGAGTGTAATCTCTCGCGAACGAAAGAGAAACACTTCGTGGAAGAGACTGGTCAGCCAGTGACCTAAAAGGAGCAATCCTCCGAAGAGGAGCTCCTGCAGTTGCCCAGCCCCTTGAGCGAAACTGCAGGTGCGACCGCTCAGCACCAAGAGCATAGTCGCACGAAAAAAAGGCAAGAGAAGAACCCCCCAAAAGGGGAAAAACTCAAGCCTGGAGAGGAAAAACTTCCCTCGGAAGGAAAGTTATCCGCCCAAGGAGGCAAGCCTCCTGACTGTTCTAAAATGAACTGGAGAGCTGTCCGTCGACACGGGAGTACTACCAGTAGAAGGAGACACGCCCCTGACGAAAATACAAGGGGGGAGGCAGCAACAGCCGAATCCCCAGGACTCAACCAGACAGCTCACACCGTTGCTATATTACAGAAACGAACTAGATCGGTAACTGTAAAAAAATAAAACAAATAATATTAGTACACATTCATTCCCCCGGGAAGGCTCCGAAGAGGAATCCCGAGGGAAAGGAACAAGAATTACACAACAGGCACGTGCCCTCACAACCACTTACACTTGCGGAAGGAGAGCTGTAACCAAATCAGAATTATAACAATTATAATTATGTAACTATGTAATTATGTAATTTAAAAATGAATGAACACTAAAGAAAGAACGAAAACCCCGAAAGGAATCGTTCTACAAGCTGAAAAACAAAAAACAACTACAATTAGATTCATAACTAATTGATACAAACGTACGGCGTAGCAACCCCCCACACGGAAAGGAAGCTAGGCTACAAGGGCGTAGTAACACGTAGTTGAAGGGTGAACGACCTCAAGAGAGAGAGAGAGAGAGAGAGAGAGAGAGAGAAAGACATAAGTCAAACTCGATTGCCACCCATAAAATACGCCGTGGTGGCCTAACTGCCGAGGCCTCCACGTAGATATCGTACACTACACACACATCTGAAAAGGAAACTTACTTATTTCTATACTCAAATATATATACAAACATGAAAACATGTTTACATATATATTAAGTAAATGAAAAGTAAGCGATTAAGTAAAGACAAAACAGACAATGGCTGCCAAGCGAGGACCAAGACAGAGACGTCTGTCACAGTCCGAGCCAAAAGTTAAAGTTAAAGTGAGTATTCACCTGTGTGTGAGGGGGAGGAGGGGTAGCTAGCTACCACTCCCTTACCCCCCCCCCCCCCCCCCCCGCTAACTAGCGCGGGGGTAATACACCCTCGTTAAATTCTAATGGCTCGCCATTTCAGCTACGCTAAAAGTAATACCCTTTGTAAATAGCGTGGTTTGTATTTCGGTTACGGAACAAATAAAGATTGTTACTGTACTCACCACGAAAGAAGTTGAAAAAAAACTTGAATGATGATGGCGATGAATTTGCTGCACAGTAGAAATGATGATGATGAAGCTGATGATGTGTTCTACTGTGCAGCCAGGTAGTATTTTACGTCTCTTCAGACGGAGGTGTCTTTTCCTGGGACACCTCTTCAACTTCTTCCTGGGAAACTTCTTCAATTTCTTCCGAAGGCATACTAGCAGGAGGAACTGGCTCTTTTTTGCGAGGCTGGAAGAACATTGTGATCGGAAGTTGTTGCCGCTGCTTCTTTTTTCGATCCAAGAGCATTTTGTAGGGAGTCATGTCTTCATCAATCTTGTTGCAGAATTGCATCGAGCGAACCATATCCTCATCCCACTCTTGCAACATTTCTTTCAACTCCTTCGCATGGTTGCAGGCCTTGGCAAGCCGTTCTAATGTTAAGCCCGTTTCTTCGACATTTTCTTGGGTCTCTTCCTGGGTATCACTCTTTTCTTCACTTGCCAATTTCGTCAGGTCTTCGAGGTCTGCGTCAGTTAGGGGCTGGGAATGGCAGTCCAACAACTCGTCGACGTCTTCAGTCGTCATGTCGCCAAACCCGTCACCTCCAATTATGGCAGCCAACTGCACAGATTTGCGTATTGCAGAGTGTTGGATTTCCGACGGAGTAAATCCCTTGTCGTCGTAAACAATATCGGGCCATAACTTCTTCCAGCTCGCATTCACGGTTGCAGGTTTCATCTCTTGAAGTGCCTTCTGAATATTCTGCAGGCACGTGGCTATGGTGTACTGCCGCCAGTACGCCTTCAAGTTAAAATCTTCATCCTCGTCATCTTGGGCAGCATCCACACATGCAACGAGGTCCGCCAAGGTGTTCTTCGTGTAGAGGGCCTTGAACGCCCTGATAACCCCCTGGTCCATCGGTTGAATTAATGACGTGGTGTTGGGTGGCAGGAACTCAACCTAAATGCCCTCATGCGACAGGTCAGTTGCGTGTCCACCAGCGTTATCCATAAGGAGAAGGATCTTGAATGGCAAGCCCTTCTCTAAGAGATAATTGCTGACTTGTGGGATAAAACACTGATGGAACCAGTTGGAGGTCAGCATCTTCGTAGTCCATGCTTTTTGATTATGCATCCAGTACACGGGAAGGAGATTCTTATTTTTATTTTTCAAAGCGCGAGGATTTTTCGACTTATAAATAAGCTCCGGCTTTAACAAAAATCCAGCAGCATTGCCACACATCACGAGGGTAACGCGATCCTTGAATGCTTTAAAGCCAGAGGCTTTGGCTTCCTCTTTGAACAGGAAAGTTCGCGACGGCATTCTCTTCCAAAACAAGCCGGTCTCATCCATATTAAAGACTTGTTCCGGCTTGTATCCACCTTCGGCGATAATATTCTTGAACGTCTGGTTCACGTAAGTTTTAGCAGCGGCAGTGTCAGCGGAAGCAGACTCCCCATGCAGGGAAACGCTTTTCAGGGCGAAGCGTTTCTGAAACTTCGCGAACCATCCTTTGCTGGCGGAAAAACGTTTCTGAGGCTGGGAATCAGTGGATGTCCCTGGTTGAGGATCATCTGCATCATCATCATCTTCAGCATGATTGCCGTCGTCGTCTTTAGGTTCCTTTGCAGCAAAATTCTCATATAAGCTCAAAGCCTTTGTTTGGATGGTGTTCGTATCCAACGCTATGTTCTTCTTCCGGCAGTCGGCAATCCACACAGCTAAAGCACCTTCCATGCGTACGATCGTTTTATTACGCGTTGTAACGACTCGCTTCACTGATCTGCTAAAGGTGATTGCAGCCGTCTTTCTAATGTTCGCCTCGTCCTTCTTGATATAGCGAACAGTAGATTCGTTGATGCCAAAATGGCGGCCAGCGGACGCGTAACTTCTACCATCTTTTAACATGTCGAGAAGCGTAACCTTCTCAGCTATCGTCATCATCCTTCGGTGGCATTTAGGCTCACTACCAGCCTTAAGAGAAGCAGAACGCTTGGGAGCCATTACAGTAGGATTTACAGTAACAAAAAGTTCAACTTAAAAAAGTCGCACAAAGCACAGATTCACACACTTAAGAACGTCTACTCAGCGATACGCGGTAACAGAGAGTGGACGATCCAGCCCCGCGAGAACTTAGATGCTGCGGGTAGGAGATGCGGGCAAAACACCAATCACAGGCTAGATAACAAAACTTGAGTTCTGATTCGTCATCTATCAGCGCTTGAACCAATCACAACCCGTCTTACAGTACTATGATGCGTAAGTTACCTACTCATAGAAGATGCCCCGCGCATACCAAACGTACGTAGATTAAGTAAATACCGTAATAATAATAAATAATGATAATAATACTGTACAGTAATAATAATAATAATAATGATAATAATAATAACAATATGTTATTTTGATAAAATAAATTTTTGAATATACTTACCCGGTGATTATATAAGCTGCAGCTCTGCTGCTCGACAGAAAACTCTACGTTAAAAATCCGCCAGCGATCGCTATGCAGGTAGGGGGTGTACTTCAACAGCGCCATCTGTCGTGCAGGTACTCAGTACTCATTGTAAACAAAGAACTCAATTTTCTCCTCGGTCTACTGCGTCTCTATTGGGGAGGAAGGGAGGGTCCTTTAATATATAATCACCGGGTAAGTATATTCAAAAATTTATTTTATTATCAAAATAACATTTTTCAATATTTAACTTAGCCGGTGATTATATAAGCTGATTCACACCCAGGGGGGTGGGTAGAGACCAGCAATAAATGTTTACATTATTATGAGCTAAGGATTTTTTATTTCATTTTAGCAGTTATCAAAATAACAAACATAAAATAAATAAGTACCTGGTAAGGAAGTCGACTTGAACAATTACTCTGCCTTTTTAAGTACGTCTTCCTTACGGAGCCTCGCGATCCTCTTAGGATGCTGAGCGACCCCTAGGAGCTGAAGTATCAAGGGTTGCAACCCATACTACAGGACCTCATCAAAACCTCTAATCTAGGCGCTTCTCAAGAAAAGAATTTGACCACCCGCCAAATCAACCAGGATGCGAAAGGCTTCTTAGCCTTCCGGACAACCCAAAAACAACAATAAAAACATTTCAAGAGAAAGATTAAAAAGGTTATGGAATTAGGGGAATGTAGTGGTTGAGCCCTCACCCACTACTGCACTCGCTGCTACGAATGGTCCCAGGGTGTAGCAGTTCTCGTAAAGAGACTGGACATCTTTAAGATAAAAAGACGCGAACACTGACTTGCTTCTCCAATAGGTTGCGTCCATTATACTTCGCAGAAATCTATTTTGTTTAAAGGCCACTGAAGTTGCGACAGCTCTAACTTCATGTGTCCTTACCTTCAGCAAAGCTTGGTCTTCCTCACTCAGATGGGAATGAGCTTCTCGTATTAACAGTCTGATAAAATAGGATAAAGCATTCTTTGACATAGGCAAAGATGGTTTCTTAACAGAACACCATAAAGCTTCTGACTGTCCTCGTAAAGGTTTAGTTCATCTTAAATAGAACTTAAGAGCTCTAACAGGGCATAAGACTCTTTCTAGTTCATTTCCAACCATATTTGATAGGCTTGGAATATCGAACGATTTCGGCCAAGGACGAGAAGGTAGCTCGTTTTTGGCTAGAAAACCAAGTTGTAAAGAACATGTAGCCGTTTCAGATGAAAATCCGATGTTCCTGCTGAAGGCGTGAATCTCACTGACTCTTTTAGCTGTGGCTAAGCAAACCAGGAAAAGAGTCTTTAAAGTGAGATCTTTAAAGGAGGCTGATTGTAGTGGCTCGAACCTTTCTGACATGAGGAATCTTAGTACCACGTCTAAATTCCAACCAGGTGTAGCCAAACGACGCTCCTTCGTGGTCTCAAAAGACTTAAGGAGGTCCTGTAGATCTTTGTTGTTGGAAAGATCTAAGCCTCTGTGACGGAAGACTGATGCCAACATGCTTCTGTAACCCTTGATAGTGGGAGCTGAAAGAGATCTTTCTTTCCTCAGGTATAAAAGGAAGTCAGCTATTTGAGTTATAGAGGTACTGGTCGAGGATACTGATACTGACTTGCACCAGTTTCGGAAGACTTCCCACTTCGATTGGTAGACTCTAAGAGTGGATGTCCTCCTTGCTCTGGCAATCACCCTGGCTGCCTCCTTCGAAAAGCCTCTAGCTCTCGAGAGTCTTTCGATAGTCTGAAGGCAGTCAGACGAAGAGCGTGGAGGCCTTGGTGTACCTTCTTTACGTGTGGCTGACGTAGAAGGTCCACCCTTAGAGGAAGAGTTCTGGGAACGTCCACTAGCCATCGAAGTACCTCGGTGAACCATTCTCTCGCGGGCCAGAGGGGAGCAACTAACGTCAACCTTGTCCCTTCGTGAGAGGCGAACTTCTGCAGTACCTTGTTGACAATCTTGAACGGGGGGGAATGCATATAGGTCTAGATGTGACCAATCTAGGAGAAAGGCATCTATATGAACTGCTGCTGGGTCTGGGATTGGTGAGCAATATATTGGGAGCCTCTTGGTCATCGAGGTAGCGAAGAGATCTATGGTAGGCTGGCCCCATGTGGCCCACAGTCTCTTGCACACATCCTTGTGTAGGGTCCATTCTGTTGGAATGATTTGTCCCTTCCGACTGAGGCAATCTGCCATGACATCCAAGTTGCCTTGGATGAACCTCGTTACTAGAGAAATGTTTAGATCTTTTGACCAGGTGAGGAGGTCCCTTGCGATCTCGTACAACGTCATAGAGTGGGTCCTTCCTTGCTTGGAGATGTACGCCAAAGCCGTGGTGTTGTCCGAGTTCACCTCCACCACTTTGCCTTGAAGGAGAGACTTGAAGCTTTTCAAGGCCAGATGAACTGCCAATAGCTCCTTGCAGTTGATATGCATTGTTCTTTGACTCGAGTTCCAAGTTCCCGAGCATTCCCGACCGTCTAATGTCGCGCCCCAGCCCGTGTCCGATGCGTCCGAGAAGAGAACGTGGTTGGGAGTCTGAACAGCCAGGGGCAGCCCCTCTCTGAGGCTGATACTGTCCTTCCACCAAGTCAGGGAAGACTTCATCTTCTCGGAAATGGGGATCGAGACCGTTTCTAGCGTCTTGTCCTTTTTCCAGTAAACAGCTAGGTGATATTGAAGAGGACGGAGGTGTAGTCTTCCTAACGATACGAACTGTTCCAGGGATGATAGTGTCCCTATCAGACTCATCCACTGCCTGACTGAACATCGTTCCTTCTTCAGCATGTTCTGGATGCATAACTGGGCTTGACTTGTTCTGGGGGCCGACGGAAAAGCCCGAAAAGCTTGACTGTGAATCTCCATCCCTAAATACACAATAGTTTGGGATGGGACCAGTTGAGACTTTTCCATATTGACCAGGAGACCCAATTCCTTGGTCAGATCTAGAGTCCACTTTAGATCCTTCAGACAGCGACGACTGGAAGAAGCTCTTAGAAGCCAGTCGTCCAAATAGAGGGAGGCTCTGATGTCCGCTAAATGAAGGAATTTGCCTATATTCCTCATCAGCCTCGTAAACACAAGAGGAGCTGTGCTTAGGCCAAAGCACAGGGCTTGAAACTGGTAGACAACCTTTTCGTAAACGAATCTCAGACAAGGTTGGGAGTCTGGGTGGATGGGGACGTGAAAGTATGCGTCCCTTAGGTCTAAAGAGACCATCCAGTCTTCCTTTCTGACCGCTGCTAGAACGGACTTTGTGGTCTCCATGGCGAACGTCTGCTTTGTGACAAAGACATTCAGCGCACTGACGTCTAGCACCGGCCTCCACCCTCCTGTCTTCTTTACCACTAAGAAGAGACTGTTGTAGAAGCCCGGGGTTTGATGGTCCAGGACTTTGACTACCGCTTCCTTTTCTAGCAAGAGAGACACCTCCTGTTTCAATGCTCGTCTCTTGTCTTCCTCTCTGTACCTGGGAGAGAGATCGATGGGAGACGTTGCTAGAGGGGGTTTTCGTACAAACGGGATCTCGTACCCCTCTCTGAGCAACTTCACAGATTGTGCATCTGCGCTTCTCTTCTCCCAGGTCTGCCAGAAGTTCTTGAGTCTGGCTCCCACTGCTGTCTGAAGAAGGTGGCAGTCAGACTCTGCCTTTAAAGGACTTGGTTCCTTTCTTCTTCCCACGTCTCCCTTCGGCACGAGCACCTCCTCTGCTGGAGGCTCTGCCACGAAAGGGCGGAATAAATCTGGACGCTGGAGTGTCCATCCTTGGTCTTGACAAGGTAGGCAAAGGGGTGGCTTTGCGGGCAGAGGACGCAACCAGGTCATGGGTGTCCTTCTGAATCAAAGAAGAAGCAATCTCCTTAATCAAGTCCTCTGGAAAAAGGCACTTAGAGAGAGGAGCAAACAGAAGTTCTGATCTTTGACATGGTGTCACTCCAGCTGACAGGAAAGAGCAAAGGTTCTCACGCTTCTTGAGGACCCCGGATACGAACGAAGCAGTAAGCTCACTAGATCCGTCACGTATGGCCTTGTCCATGCAGGACATTATGAGCAAGGAAGATTCCTTCTCAGTCGGGGAGATCTTCCTGCTCAAAGCTCCCAGACACCAGCCCAAAAAGTTGAAGACCTCGAAGGCTCTAAATACTCCTTTCAACAGATGGTCTAGGTCCGAAGGTGACCAGCATATCTTAGAGCGTCTCATGGCTAGCCTGCGGGGAGAGTCTACAAGACTTGAGAAGTCGCCCTGGGCAGAGGCAGGAACTCCCAAGCCGAGAACTTCTCCCGTGGCATACCAGACGCTCGATCTGGAAGAGAGTTTAGCAGGGGGAAACGTAAAGGCTGTCTTCCCTAGACTCTTTTTGGACTGCATCCAATCTCCTAAAACTTGTAAAGCTCTCTTGGACGAGCGTGCGAGGACGAGTTTCGTAAAGGCAGGCGAGGATGACTGCGTACCTAAAGCAAACTCTGACGGAGGAGAGCGTGGAGCCACAGACACAAACTGGTCCGGATACATCTCTTTGAACAGAGCAAGAACTTTTCTAAAGTCCAAAGAGGGTTGCGTGGACTTGGGCTCGTCAAGGTCCGAAAGTGGTTCATCAACGTGTGCCGCATCGTCATCATCAGAGAGTCCATCATCCGAGAATTGAGGAGGAAGCGGCAATGGAGTAGGTATCGGCTGGTCAGCTGAGTCCGGTCGCACGGGTGCACGCGTGACTGAACCGGACGCAACGTCATGGAACTGCTGCCCAGTCTGTGAGCTGGCAACAACCATAGCAGCACGGGGACGCACAGCGTCTACTCCAGACTGTCTAGTCTGATGTGGGCGAGCAGAGGCAACCACACTGGGTTGCGGAGGTTGACACACCGCGTCAAAACAAAACAACTTTGAAGGTTGTTGTACCTCGCGAACGTCAACGGAAGGTTCCGTGCGTCGCTGAACGTCAACATGCGGCTGGCAGGGTACACTGGAACGCATGGGTGGCGGGACTCTCTCAGCTGAAGTGCGCAAGAAGGTCGCCTCAGCGTCCACAGGACGCACAACCGTGGTTGGTTGTAGGCAAGAGGTTGGTGCAGCAGCAACCTTCTCCGCACGAAAGTCCTGCATCAGAGACGTTAATTGATACTGCATGGTCTGCAGCAAAGACCACTTAGGGTCTGCAGGAGCAGGTGCGGCGACAGACGGTGTGACTGCCTGAGGCGGTACCGTTTTGCCTCTCTTAGGAGGTGAGCAGTCATCGGAAGACTGCAGCGAGTCCGAACTGACCCAGTGGCTACAACTGGGCCGTTGGACTTGCGCGGAAGGGACCGACTTGCGCTTAAGAGGTCGTAAGACCTTGGTCCATGGTTTCTTACGAGAAACCTCTTCCGCAGACGAGGAATAAATGGGCTCTCTCGTCTCTGTGTGGGTGGGGCGATCTTGGGTAGATACACCCGAAACCACGGAGGGAACGTCTGTTCGCTGATTAAAGCCTCTCGAACCCTTTGGTCGTACGACATTGCTTCTCCCCTGGACTTGGGAGCTTGCAAGAGGTCCCGGACTAGGAGGACGACAGGCACGAACAGACGAACCCTCAAGCGCAACACTATCCACAACACTATCACTCACTTTATCACTTCCCACTGCACTCTTACACTTCAGCTCCTTGACGTCCGCCATGAGCTGGTTACGGTCACTAGCCAAGGACTCAACTCTCTCACCCAGAGCTTGGATGGCACGCATCATATCTGCCATCGAAGGTTCCTGAGTGTCAGAAGGGGGATTAGGAGCAACCACTACAGGGGAAGGAATAGGTTGTGGGGCATGAGGAGAGGAAAAATCAACGGAACGAGATGAACTTCCCCTGACTCTATCTCTCTCTAGCCTACGTGTATATTTCTGGAATTCGATAAAATCGAATTCCGAAAGCCCAACGCATTCCTCACATCGATCTTCCAATTGACAGGTTTTATCCCGACAATTGGAACAAACGGTGTGAGGATCGATAGAGGCCTTCGGAAGACGCCTTGAACAGTCCCTAGCATTACACTTCCTGAATTTAGGGACTTGAGAAAGGTCAGCCATTTTGAATTGGTCAAAGGGGAATTCAAAAACTATCCAAAGTCGTCAACAAATAATCCGATATCAAAAAAAGAATGCAAGGATTTATTGAAGAGAAAGCCTGCACAGCGAAAGCTCAAAACTAGAAACGTGTACTTCACCAAATAGTTGTGAAAACAAATCCAGTTAGCAACAGCAATTTAGTAGGTCTTGCCGGTAGCACGACAGAGAGAAAATTGAGTTCTTTGTTTACAATGAGTACTGAGTACCTGCACGACAGATGGCGCTGTTGAAGTACACCCCCTACCTGCATAGCGATCGCTGGCGGATTTTTAACGTAGAGTTTTCTGTCGAGCAGCAGAGCTGCAGCTTATATAATCACCGGCTAAGTTAAATATTGAAAAAATAATTTTATTAACAACAACAACAATAATAATAATAATAATACAGCTTTACGTACGCTATTTTACGCCTCTCTCTCTCTCTCTCTCTCTCTCTCTCTCTCTCTCTCGTACGCTTATTCGAAATGTGATTTTTGCAACAAAGAATATTATTGGATGCAGTACTACGTACGTATACATACAAATGATTCATGGAAAAGAAGCACATCCATTACAGTACACCATTCTAATATGGTATGACTGCATCTGATTTGCGTTTCATGTTCGATTTAATTTTACTACGTACTGTATACAGTACTGAATTATCGTATGATCACATTCTCTTTTCGTGTTTTATTTCTTTCTGTGCTGAATTATATATCATATGTAATGCAATGAACAATCAGTAAGAACAGATATTACTAATTACAATATTTATGGAATTACAGGTAACAAAATATCGTATTTGGTTGTCTTCAGATTTCGCGGTATTTTCGAATTTTCCGGAAAATCCGCGATTTGTATATATATATGGGTTATGGGAAAACCCCGCGAAGTGGTGAATCCGCGATTGTCGAACCGCGAAGTAGCGAGGGTTCACTGTACCTTGAATAGGCCTTCCAATCCCATAAGTGGTTCACATACATACCTATTATTAAAACATTGTCCAATGCAACAAAATGTTATTTTTATTAATAAAATAAATTTTTGAATATACTTACCCGATAATCATGTAGCTGTCAACTCCGTTGCCCGACAGAATTCTATGGAGGGATACGCCAGCTATCACAATACTAGAAGGGGGTGTACTTACCAGCGCCACCTGTGGCCAGGTACTCAATCATTTGTTGTTGACACCTCCTCAATTATTCCTCGGTCCACTGGTTCTCTCTGGGGAGGAAAGGGAGGGTCGATTAAATCATGATTATCGGGTAAGTATATTCAAAAATTTATTTTATTAATAAAAATAACATTTTTCAATATTAAACTTACCCGATAATCATGTAGCTGATTCACACCCAGGGAGGTGGGTGAAAACCAGTGTACATGATTAAAGGATAGCTAAGTATCCCATATTTCATATAACAGTTATCTCAAATAACAATGAAATAATAAGTACCTGGTAAGGAAGTCGAATAGAACCGTTACTCTGCCTTTTATTTAAAGTTCGTCTTCCTTACTGAGCGCAGCGTTCCTCTTGGAGGCTGAATCAACCCAAAGGTGCCAAAGTACAAGGGGTTGCAACCCTACTAAAGGACCTCTACCAAACCTTTAACCCAGGCGCTTCTCAAGAATGAATAGACCACCCGCCAAATCCAAGGATGCGGAAGGCTTCTTAGCCTACCGTAACAACCATAAAAACAACAATAAAAGTATTCAAGAGAAAGGTTAAAAAGGTTATGGGATTAAGGGAATGTAGTGGCTGAGCCCTCACCTACTACTGCACTCGCTGCTACGAATGGTCCCAGGGTGTAGCAGTTCTCGTAAAGAGACTGGACATCTTTCAGATAAAATGATGCAAACACTGACTTGCTCCTCCAATAGGTTGCATCATAATGCTCTGCAGAGAACGGTTTTTATTAAAGGCCAACGAAGTAGCTACAGCTCTTACTTCGTGGGTCCTTACCTTCAGCAATGCAAGGTCTTCCTCCTTTAAGTGAGAATGTGCTTCTCTGATCAGAAGCCTTATATAGTACGAAAGCCCATTCTTGGACATGGGTCTCGAGGGTTTCTTGATGGCACACCATAAGGCTTCTGACTGTCCTCGAATAGGTTTAGACCTCTTCAGATAATATTTGAGAGCTCTGACAGGGCAAAGAACTCTCTCTAGTTCGTTACCTACCATGTTGGAGAGGCTAGGTATTTCGAACGATCTAGGCCAAGGACGTGAAGGAAGCTCGTTCTTTGCTAGGAATCCAAGCTGAAAAGAACATGTTGCTGATTCGGTTGTGAAACCAATGTTCTTGCTGAAGGCATGAACCTCACTGACTCTCTTAGCTGTTGCAAGGCAAACGAGAAAAGCAGTCTTGAGGGTAAGATCCTTGAAGGAAGCTGACTGGAGAGGTTCGAACCTAGATGTCATAAGGAACCTTAAGACTACGTCTAGATTCCAGCCTGGAGTGGAAAGACGACGTTCTTTAGACGTCTCAAAAGACTTGAGAATGTCTTGAAGGTCCTTGTTGGAAGACAGGTCCAAACCCCTGTGGCGGAGAACTGAGGCCAACATGCTCCTATACCCTTTAATCGTAGGTGTTGAAAGGGATCTCTCATTCCTAAGATGAAGAAGGAAGTCAGCTATTTGGATCACAGAGGTATTGGTAGAGGATATTGAATTGGCTCTACACCAGCTTCGGAAGACCTCCCACTTAGACTGGTAGACTCTACGAGTGGAAATTCTTCTAGCTCTGGCAATCGCACTGGCTGCCTCCTTCGAAAAGCCTCTAGCTCTAGCGAATCTTTCGACAGTCTGAAGGCAGTCAGTCGAAGAGCGTGGAGGTTTGGGTGCAACCTGTCTACGTGTGGTTGACGTAGAAGGTCCACTCTTAGAGGTAGAGTCCTGGGGAAGTCGACTAGCCATTGAAGTACCTCTGTGTACCATTCTCTTGCAGGCCAAAGGGGAGCAACCAGCGTCAGCCGTGTCCCTTCGTGCGAGACGAATTTCTGCAGAACTTTGTTTATAATCTTGAACGGAGGGAATGCGTACAGGTCGAGATGGGACCAGTTCAGAAGAAAAGCATCCACATGAACCGCTGCAGGGTCTGGAACAGGGGAACAATAAAGCGGAAGTCTCTTGGTGATGGAGGTGGCAAACAGATCTATGATAGGTTGACCCCACAAGGTCCAAAGTCTGTTGCACACACTCTTGTGGAGGGTCCATTCCGTGGGAATGACCTGATTCCTTCTGCTGAGGCGATCCGCTGAAACATTCATATCGCCCTGGATGAACCTCGTGACCAGTGTGAGGTTTAGACCTCTTGACCAAATGAGGAGGTCCCTTGCGATCTCGTAAAGGCTCCTCGAATGGGTCCCTCCTTGCTTGGAGATGTAAGCCAAGGCTGTGGTGTTGTCTGAATTCACCTCCACCACTTTGCCTAGCAGGAGGGACTTGAAGTTCAACAGGGCAAGATGAACTGCTAACAGTTCCTTGCAGTTGATGTGGAGTAATCCTTGTTCCTTGTTCCATACTCCTGAGCATTCCCGTCCGTCCAAGGTCGCACCCCAGCCCGAGTCCGATGCATCCGAGAAGAGATGAAGATGGGGGGTCTGGATGGCCAATGATAGACCCTCCTTGAGAAGGAGATTGTGCTTCCACCACAGGAGAGTGGTCTTCATCTCTTGGTTGATAGGGATAGAGACTGCTTCTAGAGTCGAGCCCTTGTCCCAATGAGCCGCAAGATGGAATTGAAGAGGGCGGAGGTGGAGTCTCCCTAGCTCGACAAACAGGGCCAGTGATGAGAGGGTCCCTGTGAGACTCATCCACTGTCTCACTGAGCAATTGCTCCTCTTCAGCATGCTCATGATGCACTCTAGGGCTTGGTTTATCCTGGGGGCCGATGGAAAAGCCCGAAAATCCCGACTCTGAATCTCCATTCCCAGGTACACAATGGATTGGGAGGGAATGAGTTGAGATTTCTCTATATTGACTAATAGACCTAGGTCTCTGATTAGATCTAAAGTCCAAGAGAGGTTCTCCAGACAACGACGACTCGTGGAGGCTCTCAACAGCCAGTCGTCTAGGTAGAGGGAGGCTCTGATGTTCGATAAGTGCAGGAATTTCGCTACATTCCTCATCAGATGAGTAAAGACCATAGGAGCTGTGCTTAGGCCAAAACACAGGGCTTGGAACTGATAGACAACCTTTCCGAAAACGAATCTCAGGAAAGGTTGGGAGTCTGGATGAATGGGAACGTGAAAGTATGCATCTTTCAAGTCCAACGAGACCATCCAGTCCTCCTGTCTGACCGCTGCTAAGACCGACTTGGTCGTCTCCATTGTGAACGTCTGCTTGGTGACATACTCGTTGAGAGAGCTGACGTCCAGCACCGGTCTCCAACCTCCTGTCTTCTCGGCCACAAGAAAGAGACGGTTGTAGAAGCCCGGGGATTGATGGTCCCGGACTATAACCACTGCCTTCTTCTGCACAAGTAGCGACACCTCCTGTTGCAATGCTAGCCTCTTGTCCTCTTCTTTGTAGTTGGGAGAGAGGTTGATGGGCGATGTGGTCAGAGGCGGTTTGAGGCAGAATGGAATCCTGTAACCGTACCTCAGCCAACTGACAGACTGTGCGTCTGCACCTCTCTTCTCCCAGGCTCGCCAGAAGATCTTGAGTCTGGCTCCTACTGTTGTCTGGAGAATCTGAGAGTCAGTTCTTTCCCTTAGATGTCCTGGGTCCTTTCCTAGACTTGCCCCTGTGAGAGTCTGGACGGGAGCTTCCTCTGCTGGGGGCTCTACCACGAAAGGGCGGTATGAACCTCGTAGCCGGGGTATCAGCCACTGGGGAGCGATAAGTCTTGGGGACAGAGGTGGTAACCTTAGACTTACGAGCCGATGAGGCTACAAGATCGTGCGTGTCCTTCTGTATCAGGGCAGCCGACAAGTCCTTCACTAGCTCCTCGGGAAAGAGGAACTTTGAGAGTGGAGCAAAAAGGAGTTGTGACCGTTGGCACGGTGTAATGCTGGCGGAGAGGAAGGTACACAGTTGTTCCCTTTTCTTCAACACCCCTGATACAAATAACGACGCTAGCTCACCCGATCCATCTCTGATGGCCTTATCCATGCAGGACATAATTAGCATGGCAGAATCTTTGTCCGCAGGAGAGGTTTTCTTGCTGAGGGCTCCCAGGCACCAGTCGAGAAAGTTGAACATTTCGAAAGCTCTGAACAACCCTTTCAGAAGATGATCCAGGTCTGAGAAGGTCCAACAAACCTTCGAGCGTCTCATCGCAGTCCTCCTAGGCGAGTCCACCAGACTTGAGAAGTCAGCCTGGGCAGAGGCAGGAACTCCCAAGCCTGGTGCTTCCCCTGTGGCATACCAAACGCAACCTTTCGAAGCGAGCTTCGTTGGAGGGAACATGAAGGAAGTCTTGCCAAGGTGTTGTTTAGACTGAAGCCACTCCCCTAAGATCCTTAAAGCCCTCTTGGAGGATCTAGCTAGGACAAGCTTAGTATAGTTGGACTTAGCTTGTTGTACGCCCAGCGAAAACTCAGATGGAGGAGAGCGGGGAATAGCAGAGACGAAGTGGTCTGGGTAAATCTCCCTGAGTAGAGCCAAGACCTTTCGAAAATCAATAGACAATGGAGAAAGCTTAGACTCCTCCACGTCTGATGAGGGATCAAGGTGTGCCTCCTCATCATCCGACACTTCATCAGCAGAGGGTAGCGAAGCGATAGGACCAGAATGCTGAACCGCAGAGTCAGAACGGGTAGGAACAATAACAGAGGTTTCCTCATCTTGAGGGAAAACCTGAGGCTCAGACTGCATAGGCTGAACAACAGACGAAGCAGAAGGCAGGCGCATGGGTGAAGGAGGTTGACTCCTAGCAAGAGTTGAACCCAAGGATTGCACAAGCTGAGCGGAGGACGGAGGCGGAGTAGTCCGTTCCTGTTCCTGTGAGATGAGTGGAGCATGAAGAGGTTGAGGCTGCGCAGAACAAGGTAAAGTTCTCGCAAGCTGAGGCTCCTGAGGCGCAAGTCCAGGGTGTAGAGGAGCTTGCCTAGAGGAGGGTTGAGCTCGCTGCAGCGATGGTTGAGCAGACAGACTCACGGAGGGGAGAGGTTGTTGTACCCCAACCGAGAGTTGCACCACTGGTGGAGCAGCAAGGGGAGGAGGAGGAAGAGTGGAATAACTCTCCTGATCCCAAAGCAAGGGTTGCCTTAAAGAAGGCTGAGGCTGAACAACACTGGGAACAGCAAACTCCGAAAGTGGCTCAACATCGTACGCCTGGCAGATGGTGCTGCGACCAGGCGGAGCAGGTGCAGGCTGGGCGAGCACAGGCGGAGCGAGAACAGGTGGAGGGAGTGTAGGCGGAGGAGGAGGTGCAACACTCTCAGCCCGACACTCACGCATCAAGTCCGAAAGCTGAGCTTGCATGGACTGAAGCAGGGTCCACTTGGGGTCGGCAGAAACGATAACAGACTGAGGTAAAGTCACAGTCGGGCTCTGTATAGGCAGAACCTTACTCCTCTTGGGCGGAGTACAGTCGACCGATGACTGAGGCGAGTCGGAGCTGAGCCAATGACTACAACCTGGCTGAGCACTCGCTGACTGAACTCTCCGTTTAAGCGGTCTCGAGACCTGAGACCAACGTTTCTTCCCTGCATGTTGATCAGCGGACGAGAAGACGGGCTCAATCGTCTGCAGGTGGGAGTGACGGTCTAAGGAAGACACGCCCGCAACCACCGAGGATAATTCTGTGCGCCTAACAAGGCCTGTCGAACCCTTAAGCCCTTCGACATTGCTTCTCCCCTGGGCATGGGAGCTTGCAAGAGGTCCCGGACTGGGAGGACGACTGGCTCGCACAGAAAAATCCTCACGCACCACACTGGCACCACTAGCACTTGGCACTGCACAGACACTAGCACTCGTCACAGCACTGGCACTATTTCCACCCACTGCACTCTTGACCTTCAGTTCTTTAACCTCGGCCATCAGAGACTTATGGTCACTTACCACTGATTCTACTTTATCTCCTAAAGCCTGAATAGCACGCAAAACAGTTGACATATCAGGCGGAGGGCACACAGTAGGTTCGGGGGTAGCCACTACAGGGGTAGGAAAAGGTAGGGGATCATGAGGTGAGGAAAACATAGAAGAGTGAGAAGAACTTCTCCTAACTCTACCTCTCTCTAACTTAGATGAATATTTTAAAAGACGGACAAAATCCAATTCCGAAAGTCCGGCGCACTCCTCACATCGATTTTCTAATAGACAGGGCCTGTCCCTACAGTCAGAACAAGCGGTGTGAGGATCTACCGAGGCCTTCGGAATACGCCTATTGCAAGACCTACATCGTCTATGGGAGGGAGCTTGCGAAACGTCAGACATCTTGTTTCAAAGAGTTAGTCAAAGGGTGATCCAAAAACAAGCAAAAATTCATTAACCGTTAACCAGTATTTATATAAAAGCTATCTAGCTAATATAAAAAGGATTCCAGTATGCGACAGCCGTTAATCTGTTTTCCTGAGGCTAAACTAACTAGTTTAGCTTTTCGATCTCGTGAGATTAAAGCTCTGTTGGTGGACCTTGATGCTTATGGAGGTGTAGACCCTAATGGTATTTTTCCTTTGTTTTTTATAAAGACAGCAGATTTCTTAGCTCCAAAGTTATCTGTTATTTTACGCAAGTTAGCAAGAAGAGGAGCTTTTAGCACTTGTTGGAGAATTGGTAATGTTACTCCTCTATGTAAATGTGTTTGTGGTAGCTCAAGTCCCACTGATTACCGCCCAATTTCCATAACTCCCATATTATCTAAAGTTTTTGAACGTCTTCTGGCAAAACGTCTTAATAGGTTTGCTGAAGGTAATCATCTATTCCCTAGTTTGCAATTTGGTTTTCGGAAAGGCCTTGGAGCATGTGATGCCCTTCTTACAATCTCCAATGCAGTACAGAAATCCCTTGATTGTGGTCGGGAAGTTCGTATGATTGGCCTTGATTTTAGTGCTGCCTTTGACCTTGTTAATCATGAGGCCCTTGTTTTCAAACTGAAACAGTTGGGAGTGGGTGGGTCGTTTTTTAGCATTATTATTGATTTTTTAAGTAGTAGATCTCAAAGAGTTGTTGTTGATGGGCACCATAGTGAGTATAGGAATGTGATATCCGGTGTTCCACAGGGTAGTGTTCTTGGCCCATTACTTTTCATACTATATACACATGACATGTGGTTTGGCCTAGAAAATAAGCTTGTTGCATATGCAGATGATGCTACTCTCTTTGCATCAATTCCATCCCCTGAATGTAGATCTGGGGTTGGTGAATCCCTTAATAGAGATTTAGCTAAAATTAGTGCATGGTGCAAATTATGGGGTATGAAGTTGAATCCTAACAAAACTCAAAGTATGATTGTAAGTAGGTCAAGGACGGTGGCTCCTCAACATCCGGATCTCAGTATTGATAATGTTTCTTTAAATTTGTATGACTCTTTCAAAATTTTAGGCGTGATTCTTGACAGCAAATTTACTTTTGAGAAACATATAAGGTCTGTGTCTTCTTCAATTGCACAAAAAATTGGCGTATTGAGAAAGTCTTTTAAGATATTCGGTGATCAATCTATTCTGAAGAAGTGTTTTAATTCTTTTATTCTACCTTGTTTTGAGTATTGTTCTCCTGTCTGGTCTTCAGCTGCTGATTCTCATCTTAATTTGTTGGACAGAAACTTGCGGTCTATTAAATTTCTTATTCCTGATCTAGATATTAATCTCTGGCACCGTCGATCAATTAGTTCATTATGCATGTTGCATAAGATTTTTCATAACTCTGACCATCCTTTACATTCAGATCTCCCGGGACAATTCTATCCTGTTCGTAATACTAGGCAGGCAGTTAATTCTAATAGCCAGGCCTTCTCCATCATAAGACTCAATACTACGCAGTACTCAAGAAGTTTTATTCCAGCTGTTACCAAGTTGTGGAATGATCTTCCTAATCGGGTTGTTGAATCAGTAGAACTTCAAAAGTTCAAAGTTGGAGCAAATGCTTTTTTGTTGACCAGACGGACATGAGTCTTTTTATAGTTTATATATGACATTTTTGTTGTTGACGTTGTTAATAGTTTATATATGATATATCTCTTTTGACATTACTTTTTTTAGAATAATTTATTGTTAATTTGTTCTCTTCAGTTATTTATTTCCTTATTTCCTTTCCTCACTGGGCTATTTTTCCCTATTGGAGCCCCTGGGCTTATAGCATCTTGCTTTTCCAATTAGGGTTGTAGCTTGGATAGTAATAATAATAATAATAATAATACTTCACCAAATATCCATGAATAAACTCGAAGACCATAAGCGTATCCCAGAACGTCTAGCCGGAAGCACGACAGAGGAATAATTGAGGAGGTGTCAACAACAAATGATTGAGTACCTGGCCACAGGTGGCGCTGGTAAGTACACCCCCTTCTAGTATTGTGATAGCTGGCGTATCCCTCCATAGAATTCTGTCGGGCAACGGAGTTGACAGCTACATGATTATCGGGTAAGTTTAATATTGAAAATTTAATTTGTACCTTACCTAAGTGTAGGATGTCGAAGATCAAGGTCTTTCTGTAGCTATGGGGACTATTGATTGAAATCCACTTTCTACTGTTAGGTGAAGATATAATGTAGCTGCTTCCAGCAGGGACGTTTGGAGCTGTTCGTGCTTCGCTCTGATGAATTAATAAATTTGTATAACTATAACATTGAAACGTGAAAAACATTTCACAGTTTAATTCTATTGGTTGAATTGTTGAGTAATGAATACGCCAGAAAAAAAAGCTGCCACTAGCAATAGTGAATACTGATGAGCAAGAAGACTCCATCACCTTCTCAAACATGCATTGCTGTTCACATTTTTATTGATTGATAATTTGATACAGAAACATACACACAAAAAAACTATACGCAACCATATCTTATTTGCTATGATATTAAGGTTTCATACCATTACCTTTCTTACTACATATATATTCAAGCAAACTATTCAATTTGACAATGTAAATATTTTTTCTATTTCACCTAACACCACCAAAACAAGAACCATGCTTACCAATCTAGTTACACAAAAATACATTTTTCACTCTTCACCCAAATCAGAAATTCTTTAAATGCAACATAATCATGATTGGTGAGTCTTCTTAAAATATTTTGTTCCTAAATTTCACTATATAGACCTGATACTAGTTTACTCACATTTTCATAAAATATAAAATCTTACTTACAAAATTGATTAAGCAATGTACAAGGTAAGTTGGAGTGTTCTACCCAAAGTTAGTTAAGCCCAAGCTTTCTATTTTAGCTAGCCTGAGACTTTTAGTTTATTTAAAATTGCCAAAAGCTGTAGATCAGCCTAAGTTGTACATCAAACAAGACCAAGTAAAATCAAAGTTACTTGTAGGTTAGTTAAAGGAATAAAAGGCTAAAGTGCTTCCCTTACTTTCATTCTACTGTATATTTACTGCACAAAGTTAAGGATCAAATATGACATTTTAGGGTAGGACAGGTAAGATAAGCCAAGGAAAGGGTAGGTTAGCTGAGGTAAGGTAAGGGTAAGTTATGTAAAGGTAAATAAGATAAAGGTAGGAAAGGTAAGCTATGGGTAAGAAAGATAAGCTATGCGTACGAAAGGTAAAGTTATGGTTGGTAAAGTCAGGTAAATTGTAGGTAGAGTAATGGTAAGTGAGGTAAAGGTAGGTAAGGAAAGGTTTAGTAATATAAGTGCAAGTAAGGTACGGGCATGAAATGTGAGGTTAGGTAAGGTAAAGGCAGGTAAGGTGAGGTTAGGTAAGGGTATATAATATGAGATTAGGTAAAGGTATGTAAT
>NC_090742.1:12439984-12442484 GCF_036898095.1 Palaemon carinicauda
TCCACTCTCTTTGGTTAGAGTCCTCTTGCTTGAGGGTCCACTTAGGCACAATATCCTATATTTTTCTTATAAAATCAAACCATTGTTCTCTAGTCTTGGGTAGTGCCATAACTCCTGTATCATAGTCTTCCACTGTCTTGGATTAGAGTCCTCTTGCTTGAGGGTCCACTCAGGCACACTATTCTATCTGTTTCCTTATATACAATACAAAGTAATTTATGGCAATGATTTCAATCTTTTTTTTTTCTTTTGATTCTATCTTTGCAGCTTCACCTTTATTAAATATCACTAATTTCTTTCATTCTACCATCACCCGTCATTGTATTCATCTACAGGTAACATATAATGTTCATATACTATATATTTAAAGTTTTCTTTATACTGAGCACAAAACTGATGAGTGTCCTGTATTTTTTTCGGGCAAATTTTGGCTTAAAATCACCTGGGGTATACTTATAAAACGACCCAGAGACCCATTTTTGTAAAGGTAATTTTCATGGAAACAATTCTAATATTAAAATATAAATGAAAATCTATAACAAAAGGGGGTGGGGGGGGGGGGATTTTGGAAGAGACTGCAGGGGGTGCACGTAAATCTGATTTACATGTCTTAAAGGTGAGTTTTAATCATTTTTCTATTGATTTATCAATAACAGTAACAATAGCAATAACAATTACTATAATAATAATAATAACAATAACAATAGTAATGGTTGATAATCTTTATTGTTATTTTTATCTATATTCTTATCAATATTTCATTACGGTTTTCATTTTTTCTGGTGTTGTGGTTGTTGGCATTAGGATATGGATGGTAAAATATTGAACATCTTCCAGCAAGTTAATTTTCCATTACAATAATTATCAGTAATTTATTTACTCGTATAAATTTTCGGTGGTTCTTGATTCCCCCAAAATATCAGTGTGAGTTGCTTAAAGAAAATTTAATAGTAAAAAAAAGGAATTAAATACAATGCATTATTTTTATTAAGTATTTTTTTTTCAAAATTTCCGTTTTCAGAAACTGTCTTTTGACCTGACTTATTTATCTACGAAAGGAAAAAAAATGATCTTATATGGTTCTAACAAAATATCATTCTTAGTTATTAAATATATATATATATATATATATATATATATATATATATATATATATATACATATATATATATATATATATATATATATATATATATATATATATATACAATGCATACTTTTTAATAATTTTTTGTTTTTTTCAAAATTTTGGTTTTCAGAAACTTTGTTTTTTGACCTGACTTATTTATCTGCAAAAGGAGAAGTCTGATCTTATATGGTTTTCTCAAAACATCATTCTTAGTTATGAAAAGAAAATTATAATAAGCATACTTGTTTTCAAAAAGTTTTTTTTTTTTTTTTTTTTTTTTTTTTTTTTTTTTTTCAAAACTTCGGCTTTCAGAAACATTGTCTTTTGACCTGACTTGTGTATCCGCAAAAATAAAAAGTTTTTGGGGTTAAAACTTTTTGTCCTTGTAGCATTGAAAATTGCTCAATTTTTTTGAAGTTTGTCATCGTAAGACCTTTTTGGAGCCCTTTTGTAATATTTTGAAAATAGGTATGCTTTATTCCTTTATGAAGATTCAATTGTACTGTTTCTTTATAAGGTGGATAATACAGAAGGAACAAGTCTAGGCTTTAGTATCAGCTCTTTTAACCCTCCTCTTCCTTCAAACTCTCTGCTGTGGTCGAAACCTTTCTTATGTGAAGTTACAGTTCTGGAAAAAAGACATATCACCTTTCATAGCGGCGTAGACACCAACTCGTTCAATATTCTCCAGTCTTCCTTTTTTTACGATTATTTCATTATTTCTTCTGAGTTTTTACGTCCGTATCTTAAACAAAATTCGAAGTTATTTAAGGTTATATAATTTCTTAGTTTTTGTTATTTTGTTATCTACTGTGAATTTTATCAATTCATTTTACATAATATCTATTTTGTTCTCGGGTTTTTTTTTTATTCAGAAGACTACAAATTAATTCATTTCCAATTATTTCAAACAAATATAAATGGTTTTATTTCTAATTATTCTAAACTATATATATATACATATATGTATATATATATATATATATATATATATATATATATATATATATATATATATATATATATTATATATATATAGACAGAGACATATATATATATATATATATATATATATATATATATATATATATATATATTATATATATAGACAGAGACATTATATATATATATATATATATATATATATATATATATATATATATATACATATACATATATGCATATATATATACATAATATGCATATATGTATATATACATATATATATATATATATATATATATATATATATATATATCAATAATGACACTGTAGTACAAAGATAACTATAAAAGTGTAGGTATGCTTAAAATTAAAATACAAACTAAAATCCTATAAATCAAACAAATACTGTTTAATAAATATTAGAGA
>NC_090742.1:12447484-12449984 GCF_036898095.1 Palaemon carinicauda
CGGTATTTTTAGATTTATTTAAGAAGCAGGTCTTCTGAAAGCTATTTAAATTTGATTATTACATCTTTGCTTTCATGATTTAAAATTGAGTTTCCTTTTATTCTTTATTTATAACAAATGATATTGGCGTCAATGACCTCAGATGTCAGGATGCCAGAAAACTCCAGATCAAACAATCAATCACCATTTCCTTTGGCTGTTTCCGTGGAATCTTCCAACTCTCTGTGCTGTTTCCCCAGAACTTTCCCACTCCCTGTGCTGTTTCCCCAGGACCTTCCAACTCTCTGTGCTGTTTCCCCAGAACTTTCCCACTCCCTGTGCTGTTTCCCCAGGACCTTCCAACTCTCTGTGCTGTTTCCCCAGAACTTTCCCACTCCCTGTGCTGTTTCCCCAGGACCTTCCAACTCTCTGTGCTGTTTCCCCAGAACTTTCCCACTCCCTGTGCTGTTTCCCCAGGACCTTCCAACTCGCTGTGCTGTTTCCCCGGAATCTCCCTACTCCTTGTGCTATTTCCCCAGAAACTTCCCACTCCTTGTGCTGTTTCTCCAGAACCTTCCAAATCTCTGTGCTATTTCCCCAGAACCTTCCAACTCTCTGTGCTGTTTCCCCGGAATCTCCCTACTCCTTGTGCTATTTCCCCAGAAACTTCCCACTCCTTGTGCTGTTTCTTCAGAACCTTCCAAATCTCTGTGCTGTTTCCCCAGAACCTTCCAACTCTCTGTGCTGTTTCCCCGGAATCTCCCTACTCCTTGTGCTATTTCCCCAGAAACTTCCCACTCCTTGTGCTGTTTCTCCAGAACCTTCCAAATCTCTGTGCTGTTTCCCCAGAACCTTCCAACTCTCTGTGCTGTTTCCCCGGAATCTCCCTACTCCTTGTGCTATTTCCCCAGAAACTTCCCACTCCTTGTGCTGTTTCTTCAGAACCTTCCAAATCTCTGTGCTGTTTCCCCAGAACCTTCCAACTCTCTGTGCTGTTTCCCCGGAATCTCCCTACTCCTTGTGCTATTTCCCCAGAAACTTCCCACTCCTTGTGCTGTTTCTCCAGAACCTTCCAAATCTCTGTGCTGTTTCCCCAGAACCTTCCAACTCTCTGTGCTGTTTCCCCGGAATCTCCCTACTCCTTGTGCTATTTCCCCAGAAACTTCCCACTCCTTGTGCTGTTTCTTCAGAACCTTCCAAATCTCTGTGCTGTTTCCCCAGAACCTTCCAACTCTCTGTGCTGTTTCCCCGGAATCTCCCTACTCCTTGTGCTATTTCCCCAGAAACTTCCCACTCCTTGTGCTGTTTCTCCAGAACCTTCCAAATCTCTGTGCTGTTTCCCCAGAACCTTCCAACTCTCTGTGCTGTTTCCCCGGAATCTCCCTACTCCCTGTGCTATTTCCCCAGAAAATTCCCACTCCTTGTGCTGTTTCTCCAGAACCTTCCAACTCCCTGTGTTGTTTCCCCGGAATCTCCCTACTCCTTGTGCTATTTCCCCAGAAACTTCCCACTCCTTGTGCTGTTTCTCCAGAACCTTCCAAATCTCTGTGCTGTTTCCCCAGAACCTTCCAACTCTCTGTGCTGTTTCCCCGGAATCTCCCTACTCCCTGTGCTATTTCCCCAGAAACTTCCCACTCCTTGTGCTGTTTCTCCAGAACCTTCCAACTCCCTGTGCTGTTTCCCCGGAACCTCTCTATTCCTGTGCTGTTTCCCCAGAACCTTCCCACTCCCTGTTTGTTAATTAATCGTATCAAGTAATCCTTGATAAGTTGGAAGTCCCGCATTTGTATCCGTATGGCTGTGATAGCCTATTAGAAACGTCCCCGACTCACATTCCGTGAGTCAGGAATTCGAGACCTGATGAAGCTCGACAGTTTCTTGGAGTTTCTTCAAGCACACAGCCCTTGTGAGCTAGTAATGGGGGTTTTGAGGGAGCCTGTGAGTCTACCCACTCAGTCATCAACGACCGTTGACTGGCCCTTCCAGGTTCTAGCTTGGGTAGAGTGTCTTGGACATTAATCATATACATAAATGGTTAGTATCCTAATATTCATTTTCTTTAAAATATTCTACTAAATTATTTAATCTTAATTTTCAAAAATATTCTAATGAGTTACCTAATCTTTATTTCCTTAAGAATTCTACTGAGTTATCTAATCTTCATTTTCCATTAAAAAAAATTCTACTAAGTTACATAATCTTAATTTACCTTAAGAATCTTATTAAAATATAAAATTTTTATTTTCTTTAAACAAGTATACTGAGTTATTTAATCTTTATTTTCCTTTGAAATATTCTACCGAGTTATCTAATCTCTATTTTCGAAAATATTCTAATGAGTTATCTAATCTTTATTTTCAAAAACATTATTGAAAAATAGATGACTAAAAAAATATTTCCCACAATACTCTTAGATCAACACATGCATAACTAAACAAATATATATGCTTATATATATATATATATATATATATATATATATATATATATATATATATATATATATATATGTATATATATA
>NC_090742.1:12454984-12457484 GCF_036898095.1 Palaemon carinicauda
TTCTGGCCAAGCACATACTCTTGCACTTCCGCAGCCCATAATAGCTAGAGCAGTTATTCCTTTTCCGGTGAGAAATCTCTTCTGCAAAGGAAATTGTGGATTCACTCGCTTTCATTGGCGTGTTTCAAGATATAGAGTGCTTTTTCGGTGGTCTTATTTAAGAAATTACAATGTTAGTCTTGTTCATTGAATCAAATAATGAGGTTACCTGAATTAGTTGTACTATAGTATTATCATTATTATTATTACTTGCTAAGCTAAAACCCTAGTTGGAAAAGTAGAATGCTATAAGCCCAGGGGCTCCAACAGGGGAAATAGCCCAGTGAGGAAAGGAAACAAGAAAAAATAAAATATCTAAGAACAGTGACATCAAAATAAATATTTCCTATATAAACTATAAAAATTCAACAAAACAAGAGGAAGAGAAGCAAGATAGAATAGTATGCCTCAGTGTACCCTCAAGCAAGAGAACTCTAACCTAAGACAGTGGAAGACCATAGTACAGAGGCTATGGCACTACCAAAGACTAGAGAACATTGGTTTGATTTTGGAGTGTCCTTCTCCTAGAAGAGCTGCTTTCCATAGTTAAAGAGTCTCTTCTACCCTTACCAAGAGGAAAGTAGCCACTGAACAATTATAGTGCAGTAGTTAACCCCTTGGGTGAAGAATTTTTGAGTAATCTCAGTGTTGTCAGGTGTATGAGGACAGAGGAGGATATGTAAAGAATAAGCCAGACTATTCGGTTCATGTGTAGGCAAAGATAAAATGAACCGTAGCCAGAGAGAAGAATCCAATCTAGTACTGTCTGGTCAGTCAAAGGACCCCATAACTCTCTAGCGGCAGTAGTCAATTTTTTTAGTGGGGCAGATTTGCACCGACTCGCAGTTGTGCCCTTTTAGCTCGGAAAGTTTCCTGATAACTGATTGGTCGGAAGTATTCGAACAAAACTATTTCTGACCAATCAACTATTAAGAAACTTTTCCCGAGTTAAAAGGGCAACCCTGCAAGTCGGTGCAAATCTGCCTTACTGAAAAAAATTGACTATAGTAATTTGGCTATCATTGTTCAAATTTAAGGGTTCTAAGGTCTCTCATGAATGGAAGAGACAAGGAACAGTGATAATGCCCTATAGCAGAACACTGCCGTAGAGACAGACTACATATTATTATGACCAGCTCCCAAGCCCTCTATCCACCCAAGCTAGTACCAGGAAGGGCAAGGTAATGGCTGCTGATCACTCAGCAGGTAGACTTATAGGCTCCCCAAAACCTTCCATCCTTACCTCATATGAACGGCATAAAGACACTAAAAGAAACTATCGACCTTGAGCGGGTCTAGAACCCCAGTCCAGCACATCACCAGACAGACTACTTAAAGGCTATTTGGTTAAAAAGTAATTTGCATGGCTAACAATATATTGCCGAACGAATGGTTAAAATGGGTTAAGTAAATCTCAATTGACGGCATAGCCTCTGTACCATGGTCTTCCACTCTCTTGGGTTAGAGTTCTCTTGTTTGAGGGTACACTCGGGCACACTATTCTATCTTATTTTTCTTCCTCTTATTTTGTTGGAGTTTTATAGTTTATATAGGAAATATTTATTTTGATGTTGTTACTATTTTATTTTTCCTTGTTTCCTTTCCTCACCGGGCTATTTTCCATGTTGGACCACCTGGGCTTATAGTATCCTGCTTTTCCAACTAGGGCTGTAGCTTAGCAAGTAATAATAATAATAATAATAATAATAATAATAATTTGTATACATTACTGTTTAGGTAAGCTTTCATTATTTTGTTTTAGGGCAGAATGCGCAGATATAATCCCATTTGTAAAATTAAATTTTCAACAAAACAGTGTCAGGTATTAACTACTATCAACTTTGAGACAACATTTTCTCGAACGTTCTATGATTTGTTGATAGACTTTTTAAAACCTATACACTTCCTACATTAAAGTTTTTCTTTGATCAATAATAATGATAACTACACTACAAAAAACGGCCAAAATAACACTATCAATAGTGTTTCTAACACTATGTTATGTAATATTCTTGGAAACCTCCTATTACTGAACTTTCTGGCCTTAAAGAAAAAGCAAAAAGCAATTTTATTATAGTATGCCAGGTCAACTCGCAATCATTTGGAAAATTTTTATTGTGAAAATACTATGGGTCATCAGTAACATCACAGACATAGCATATTTACGAAAGCAAATATATTTTCGCAATTTATAATATATGTATCAAAAGATCTCAAAGTTTGAGTTTTATGCATACATATTCCAAGACACTTCCCCCAATTTTTGGGGGTTAGCTGACATCAAACAAATGAAAAAAGGGGACCTTTCCTCTCTACGTTCCTCCCAGCCTGACAAGGGAGTCAACCGAGTTCGGCTGGTACTGCTAGGGTGCCACAGCCCACCCTCCCCCGTTATCCACCACAGATGAAGCTTTATAACGCTGAATCCCCTACTGCTGCTACCTCTGCGGTCATTCAAGGC
>NC_090742.1:12462484-12472484 GCF_036898095.1 Palaemon carinicauda
GTACCTTAGCACACGAGAAGGGATACGCCTATCAATTATTTTGACTAGATTCTCATTCAAAGGGACAACAGGATCTACACTATTATATAATTGTGACCAATTCAAGCACAAAAGATCATGCAAAATCCCATTCCAGTCTGCTTGGGATTTCATATAAATTTTACAAGAATATGATATATCAGGGACAGGCTGCTCAGTCTTCACTAATAATGAAATCAAGGCATGATCAGAAGTCCCGACTGGAGAACCAACCTTACTAGTTATAACGCCAGGGGAGTCAGTGTATACGAGGTCCAAGCAATTACCAGACCTGTGAGTGGCTTCATTTATGATTTGCTCACAGCCTGATTCCGAGGCAAAGTCTAAAGCTCTTAAGCCATGGCGATCGGTAGGAGAGATAGAACTCAACCACTCCCTATGGTGAGCATTAAAATCACCAACAAAGACAAAAACAACAACAACAACAAATACAGCCTTTTGTAGTTAACTGTGGGACATAAGCATCAAAAGGCCTCAGTATATATATATATATATATATATATATATATATATATATATATATATATATATACAATAACAATAACAATACCAAATACAACCTTTTCTAGGCAACAGTAGGACACAAGCCTCAAAAGGCCTCATTATATATATATATATATATATATATATATATATATATATATATATATATATATATGTATATATATATATATATATATATATATATATATAAACAAATACAGCCTTTTCTATGCAACTCTAGGACAAAAGCCTCAAAAGGCCTCAGACACGTTCTTACGAATATTCATGTCTAGGGTCTGGTCAGTTTTCATCACCACGCTGGTCAGCACGGATTGGTGATGGTGGGAAACTTTAGTATGATCGCTCACAGCAAACCATGCTATTATGGGTGAGCCTGACTATTATTATTATTATTATTATTATTATTATTAAGCTACAACCCTAGTTAGTAAAGCAGGATGCTATAAACCCAGGGGCCCCAACTGGGAAAATAGCCCAGTGAGGAAAGGAAAAACGGAAAAATAGAATATCTTAAGAACAGTAACAACATTGAAATAAATATTTCCTATATAAACTAAAAAAAAGTTAACACAACAAGGGGAAGAGAAATTAGATAGAATAGTGTGCCTGAGTATACCCTCAAGCAAGAGACCTAGTACAGCTTTGCTGATCATGGCGATACTTAAACCCTTTCACCACGTTAAGGTATTCCACATATGTACTGTATATACGTGTGTGTGTTGTGTGTGTTTGTATGTTTTCGTGTGTGTGTGTGTGTGTGTGTGTGTTGTAGCCATAAAAGGAAAAGTGAAAACACTTGATTGAAGTTAGTACTTTTGCCATATTAGTGATATTATCTAACACGCAATGTGATAAAAACGCAATGATATCGTATTTATACAGAAGGGTATCTCTCTATACTCAATTTTTTTTAATGAGACGCATTTGCACCGACTCACAGCGGTGCCCTTTTAGTCGGAAAAATTTCCTGCTATCTGATTGGTTAGAATTATCTTGTCCAACCAATCAGCGATCAGGAAACTTTTCCGAGCTAAAAGAGCACCCCTGCGAGTCGGTGCAAATCTGCCTCACTAAAAAGAATTGACTATAGTTATCTGCTTATCTGATACTTGATGATTCCAGATGATTCAGATATAAGAAACGGTAATAGAAAAATAACAGTAAACAGGCAATGGCTATAAATTTAAATTGTGACCTTTAGCACGGGCAATTAAAAAGTATTCAACAATATCTATTTGGGTAAAGTCTTCAACAGTATTACTTTCTTTGCATCCACAATTCTTCTTTGTTCAATAGGTTAACTACTGCACCCTAATTATTCAGTAGCTACTTCCTCTTGGTAAAGAGTAGAAGCGACTCTTTACCTATGGTAAGCAGCTCTGGCACTCCAAAATCTAACCTTTGTTCTCTAATCTTGGGTAGTGCCATAGCCTCTGTACCATGGTCTTCCACTGTCTTGGGGTGGAGTTCTCTTGCATGGGGGTACACTCAAGCACACTACTCTATCTTGTTTCTCTCCCTCTTGTTATTTTGAAGTTTTTCATAGTTTATATATGAAAGAATTATTTCAATGTTATAGTTCTTAAACTTCTCTTTTAGTTTAATTCCTTATTTCCTTTCCTCACTGAGCTATCTAGCCCTTAGGCTTATAGTATCCTGCTTTGCCAACTAGGGTTGTAGCTTGGCAAATAATAATAATAATAATAATAATAATCCAGCCAACCGATTCTGTGATTCACACTTACCAGTGGACAGCGGGCGCGTGTTAAGGATGGATGGTGGGGAAGGAGTGAAGAGGGCTTGGGAGGAACCTTTTTGGGGGCGATCAAGATAGAGGCAGAGAATTATATGGGAGATAAGGTGAAGGATGGTATGGAGACAAGAGGTTTTGTAGAAAAGGATGCCTCTTGATAGAAGGCATTGGAGAGGACGCATCAGGCAACCGACCCCTTAATGTAGGGATAACGGTGGAAAGATGAAGAATGGACATGTACAGTATTATGAACGAACTCCATTGAGACAGCTAACCAACTTATGCTTTTGTTTCTGACAGAAATGCCTTCAGATATTTGACCGACATAAAACCAGTTATATTCTGGACAAGGAATACATTATATCATATTATTGTTATTCCCAGAGCTATTTTTAATCAACAGTTATTTTTCAACGTGCAACTATATTAAATTCTAAACACTATCCTTATATGTAGTTATTTTCAAAACGGGCATGATATCTAAAACACATTCTTGAAATGGTAAATCAAGTAAGCTTTTAATTGCTTCCTTTTTCACTAACTGAACGCCATGAAATGTTTTTAGCTCTGTTTATAATAGCATTACAACAACGGCTAAGATTGCATTACAAATAGTGTTACTAGCTTTCCCTGCTATGTATTTCTTGGTAAACCTCCACTTACTGAACTTTCTGGCTGCATATTATTAGTTTTCTAAGGTACTTAGAAGGAAAATACAAATACTATATGTTTTCGCACAGCCCGAATAGAAATGCATATATAATACGTTATTAGCTGGTTTTCTGAATGTCGAAAATTTAAACTTATCGGCTTGACTATCAATCAAAATATCTAAAACGAGATACTCTTACTTTTCCACTTATCTAAAGTAAGTTTTGTCTATGGAACGTATGACTTCATGATAAGAACAACATCATAAAGTTAAAAAAAAAATTAATATTTTCTTCCAAGTAATTTCAAGTGGAATTGAAGTAATTGAACTAATGAGGGAGGGGCTGAAGTGTTTAATAAACATGGATTTCAAAAAAATGTCATATGAGGGTTTGCTTAGGGGCTCAGCAAGGATCTTAAAGTCATACTGTATCTTACAGTATGACTGACATGACAGAGGAGCTCTCCATGGAATTCAAAGTACAGTATTATTAGTTATCAGTGGCGTAGTTATTGGGGTGGAATAAGGAGGGCCTTTTGGAAAATGCCCCCCACCCTGGACTCCAAGAGAGGGGGGCCTCCAAAGCATGGTCAGAAAATAAAAGTAAGTATACATTCAAAATTACCATTTTATTTCTAAAGTATCAATAAAGCCAACATCAATAGCATCTTTGAAAGTATAAAACTGCACTTAAAGTAATTGATTTTTTTTTCATCAGTGCTCCTCCATTTCAGCTGATCGAGCTTCGCTCGCCCCTCACCAGAGGGCTAAATGCGTGTATATATATATGTATGCATGTGCATATGTGTGGGTTCGTGCGTGAATGTCCGGGCTTGTATACTCGTCTGCCTTCTAGCATTTACATTGCACATTTGTGTAAATTAGGCAAACCATGCGAAAAGGAAATATGTAGTTTGTAGGTTTTAAAGGCCGATCATGAATGGCAGAGGTAAGGGACAGAGAAATTGCTCTAGCGAGCAGGACAATGCCCTAGAGATTGATCGTATTTCATATGATCAGCATTTAAGACCATCGCCACCCAAGATAGGACCAGGGACCCGTAAATTTAACTTTAGAAAAAAAGTCTGAAACGAAGTACCAAAAAACATTATATGGATCAGGAGAGCACCAGTCTACTTCCTCTAGCCAGTTAATAAGAAAAGGAAAAACCAAACAGCATTTCTTTCATGATATGAGTGATAGAAACCAAAAGGTTCTTTGTTCATCCAGGATTTATAGATTGCTTTCCTCAAAATCTAGACAACTCTAATATTCTAGGAACTTTTTAACGCTTCTAAATCAAAGTGCTAACTTCTGATTAGTAAAATCACCATTTCAGTTGAGGGATGAAGTTTGACTACTAGCAAAGAAACAATCTTGTTAGAATTATTTCATCAACCTCTGTGTATATAGCCATAAAAGAAGTCTGAACCAAAGTGCTAACTGCATTTCAGCATTTACCTTGTGAGAATACTGTCTTATAGACCAGGAAGTTTCATCCAACTTCCCGACCTACCATGTGACCCAATTGATAGATTTCAATTCAAGTTATCCCTAATGAGTCAATGTATAATGAACATCAATACAAATCGTGTTCAAGTTGATAGAAATACTTCACATTGGGATCAAACCCTAGTCTCTACCAATGAAAGGCAAGGTCTCACTGGGTAAATCCTGAAATGCAGGTAGCCCTTCGGTTCCTTTTTCTTTTAGAGTCTCTGGTGTCATGATTGATAGCTATCTTGCATTTCATTTGAGAAAAGTAGGGTTCGATCCTAATGTGAAGTAGAAATTTATTTCTAATTGAACATGGTACATTGTTTCTCTAATTCTAGCTGACAGATGCGTTGTTACAGGAACCTGTAATTACAAGAGGTCGGAGTTATAAATGATTTCCATGTATGACCCTTTCTGTCTGCTTATTGGGCACATATATACAGTGTAAATTATTTGCAGCAATTCTAAAACTCGCCTTGGATGACTGCAGAGGTAGCAGCAGTAGGGGATTCAGCGTTATAAAGCTTCATCTGTGGTGGATAACGGGGGAGGGTTGGCTGTGCCACCCTAGCAGTACCAGCCGAACTCGGTTGAGTCCTTTGTCAGGCTGGGACGAACGTAGAGAGGTAAGGTCCCCTTTTTTTCATTTCTTTGATGTCAGCTAACCCCTAAAAATTGGGGGAAGTGTCTTGGAATATGTATGCATAAAACTCAAACTTTGAGATCTTTTGATACATATATTATAAATTGCGAAAATATATTTGCTTTCGTAAATATGCTATGTCTGTGATGTTACTGATGACCCATAGTATTTTCACAATAAAAATTTTCCAAATGATTGCGAGTTGACCTGGCATACTATAATAAAATTGCTTTTTGCTTTTTCTTAAAGGCTAG
Organism: Palaemon carinicauda; assembly: GCF_036898095.1. Lineage (NCBI taxonomy): Eukaryota > Metazoa > Arthropoda > Malacostraca > Decapoda > Palaemonidae > Palaemon > Palaemon carinicauda. The sequence goes on from NC_090742.1 coordinate 12,467,827, forward strand.
AGAGTTCAGTAATTGGAGATTTCCAAGAATATCACATAACATAGAAAGTTAGAAACACTATTGATATTGTTATTTTGGCAGATTTCGCCAGTCGTATTTATCTTCAGCTTTTAAATCAATACTTCTCCATTCATCATCTCGTACTTCACGTTTCATAGTCCTCAGCCATATAGGTCTGGGTCTTCCAACTCTTTTAGTGCTTTGTGGAGCCCTGTTGAAAGTTTGGTGAACTAATCTCTCTTGGAGAGTGCGAAGAGCATGCTCAAACAATCTCCATCTACCCCTCATGATAATCTCATCCACATATGGCACTTGGGTAATCTCTCTTATAATTTCATTTCTAATCCTGGCCTGTCATTTGATTCTCAATATTCTTCTGAGTCCTTTGTTCTCTAATCTACAAAATCTGTTGGATATTGTTTCATTGTCATACCACACTCATGTCCATACAGTAACACCAATCTCACTAAACTGATATATAGCCTGATTTTTGTGTAATTTCAGGAGATTTGATTTCCAAATTTTATTTAACCTAGCCATTGTCTGACTTGCTTTTTTTTAATCTTTCATTTAACTGTAATTCTAAAGACCCTGTATTGGAGATCACTTACTGAAAGTTATTAGAAAGTTACTGGTGTAGTGTATAGTATATATATATTTGTATATATATATATATATATATATATATATATATATATATTATATTGCTAGGATTGTTTAAACGGAAAATCTGCTGGAAAAGTTAGAAGGAAACATTGACATATATATATGTATATATATACATATATAGATGTTTATATACATATACATATATATTTATATATTTTATATATATATATATATATATATATATATATATATATATATATATATATTTGTATTTATATATATATATAAATGTATATATATATATATATATATATATATATATATATTATATTGCTAGGATTGTTTGAACGGAAAATATGCCGGAAAAGTTAGAAGGAAACATTGACATCTAAAAAGGTATACACAAGTACATGCGAGCTGTGTTTCTGCACACAATGTTTTTCTCATAATGAAGAAACATGCGATTCCTATGTCATTACTCTCTCGGCACATCTGTGAAATGAGAAGGAACATCAATTCTGATGAAATTAGCTCAATAACCTTGAAGCAACACGAGAAAGAAAGAAATGTTGCTGTTTCCTTTAGGATGTTTTTCTGTTCTTGTAAATAAATCAGTTGGATGCCATCAGAGAGACTGAAATCAGAGAGTGAAATGAAATACATGTTTGAGTTACTTTCTTATCTTGTTGTTGTTATTATTATTATTATTAATATTATTATTATTATTATTATTATGATGATGATGATGATTTGCTGAGTTACAACCCTATTCGAAAAAGCAAGATGCTATAAGCCCAAGGGTTCCAACAGGGATAATAGCCCAGCGCGGAAAGGAAATAAGGAAACAAATACACTACAAGAGAAGTAATTAATAATAATAATTGTTATTATTATTATTATTATTATTATTATTATTAAATGCTAAGCTACAACCCCACTTGAGAAAGCAGGATGCTATAAGCCAAGGGGCCCCAACAGGGAAAACAGCCCAGTGAGGAAAAGAAACAAGGAGAAATAAAATATTTTATGAACAGTAAAAACATTGAAATAAACATTTCCAATAAAAACTTAAACAAAACATGAGGAAGAGAAACTAGATAGAACAATGTGCCCGAGTGTACGCTCAAGCAAGAGAACTCTAACCCAAGACAGTGGAAGACCATGGTACAGAGGCTATGGCACTACCCAAGACTAGAGAACAATGGTTTGATTTCGGAGTTTCCTTTTAGAATAGCTGCTTACCATAGCTAAAGAGCCTCTTCTACCCTTACTAAGAGGGAAGTAGCCACTGAACAATTAAAGTGCAGTAGTTAACCCCTTGGGAGAAGAAGAATTGTCTGGTAATCTCAGTGTTGTCAGGTGTATGAGGGCAGAGGAGAATCTGTAAAGAATAGGCCAGACTATTCGGTGTCTGTGTAGGCAAAGGGAAAGAACCGAAACCAGAGAGAAAGATCCAATGTAGTACTGTCTGGCCAGTCAAAGGACCTCATAACTATCTAGTGGTAGTATATAAACAATAAAAGCTTTAACATAACAAGAGGAAGAAAAATAAGATAGAATAGTGTGCCCAAGTGTACCCTCAAGCAAGAGAACTCTAACCCAAAACAGTGAAGACCATGGCACAGAGGATATGGCACTACCCAAGACTAGAGAATAATGGTTTGATTTTTGAGTGTCCTTCTCCTAGAAGAGCTGCTTACCATAGCTAAAGAGTCTCTTTTACTCATACCAAGAAGAAAGTAGCCACTGAACAACTACCAGTCGATTCAGTTTTTTCCACCACAATGAAACAAAGTATTTTCTTTTTTTTTCAGTTTTCACGTGGTGGAAAAACTGAGTCAATACAAGTTGCCGAATGATCTTCCTAATCGGGTAGTTGAATCAGTAGAACTTCAAAAGTTCAAAGTTGCAGCAAATGTTTTTGTTGGACAGGCTGACAAGTCTTTTTATTGGTTATATATGACATATCTGTTTTGACGTTGTTACTGTTTTTAGAGTGATTTATTGTTAATTTGTTCTCAGCATTTATTTATTTACTTATTTCCTTTCCTCACCGGGCTATTTTTCTCTGTTGGAGCCCTCGGGCTTATAGCATCTTGCTTTTCCAACTAGGGTTGTAGCTTGGCTAGTAATAATAATAATAATAATAATAATAATAATGAAATAAGGGATTGAGGAACTTCATTAAGAGCAATCATCAGTGCAAAATAATTTCATAATTAAAGGCGTCTCAAGAATGGAAGAGACAAGGGACAGTGACAATACCATAGCTAGCTGGACAATGCCCTAGAGACTGACCATATATACAAATGATCAGCGCCCAAACCCCCTCTAAATCTAAGCTAGGACCAAGGAGAGCGAGGAAACGGCTGCTGATGACTCAGCAGATAGACCTATAGGCTCCCCCAAACCCCCTATCCTTAAGTCACAAGGCTGGTGAGGCTGCACCTACCAAAGAAACTATCGTGGAGGTCCTGTAGAGAGTTGGGTTCCCCAGCTGTACAGGACCAGATGAGCAGCCCTTAAAGTAAGTACAGTAAGTGAAGTATCGAGTTTAGAGCGGGACTTGAACCCCAGTCTGGCGTTCACCACTCACAGACGTTACAACATCGGCCACCACAACCCTAGAAAGTTGAGAAGAGTATTACTATAGATGAAAATTGCAAACTTTGAAACTGTTAAGCGATTTCATTGCGAAAACTAAACATGTAAACGTTGAAATGAGTCCTTACAACTATGTATTGTTGCAAAATATATAAGCAAATTATACCCATGATGTAATGTAAGTATGTATTGCGCAAGTACACCTGTTGTTACCAATGCAGTAAATAATTTACACCCCACGGATGATCGATCAGTTGTAAACAGATGTACAACTTGATTGAGCCAAAGTAAACCCCAAATTAGTAAAGGATGATGCTACAAGCCCAAGAGCTCCAACAGTGATAGTAGCCCAGTGTGGAAATGATGCAGCAAAGTAAAAAACTAAAAATGATATAAGATAAAAGATTATAAATTTCATAAAGTTTTGTAACAACGTTAAACAGATAAGGTTTGAGGGTACACTCGGGCACGCTATTCTATCTTATTTCTCTTCTTCTTGTTTTGTTAAAGATTTTATAGTTTATATAGGAAATATTCATTTCAATGTTGCTACTGTTCTTAAAATATTTTATTTCTCCTTGTTTCCTTTCCTCACTGGGCTAATTTTTCCTTTTGGGGCCCCTTGGCTTATAGCATCCTGATTTTTCAAATAGGGTTGTAGCTTAGCTTGAAATAATAATGATAATAATAATAATAATAATAATAATAATAATAATAATAAATATAGGCCTATGTCATCCTGCTCAACAGGAAAGCATTTGCAACAAGTCTGAACATTTGAAGTTTAAAGGTTTTAAAGGCCGCTCATGAATGTCAGAGGCAATTAGCAACGGCATTGTCCTATCCAGCATGACAATGCCCTAGAAACTGACCATATATACATATGATCAGCGCCCAAGCCCCCTCTCTATCCAAGCTAGGACCAGGGAGGGCCAGGCAATGGATGCTGATGACTCAGCAGATAGACCTATAGGCTCCCTCAATTATCCTTAGCTCACAAGGATGGTGAGGTTGCAGCGACCAAAGAAACTAACGGGTTTGAGTGGGACTCGAACCCCAGGCTGGTGATTACCAGTCAGGGACGTTACCACGTCGGCCACCATAACTACCAGATCAGATCTGGTCAAAAGTTAAATGAAAATCATAGTTGTTCAGCTGTTAAGATGACGTCACTTTGAGGTTTCTTCAATAGAGGTGAATTTCTAGGGTCATCTTGTGGTTCTGGCATAGTGAATTTGATATTCAGAGGTATTTGTGTTTCCATTAAAGAAAAGAGCCTGTGCAATTTACGTCAAATCTTATCCTTTTTTCAACTCCGGTTGAAATCTTTTTTTTTTTTACGATGTCAATGTTTTAAATAATACGTTTGAGTTACAAGATTCAGTCTTCGATAAGTCGGCTGGGAAAAGGTGCTAAGGTTCGAATCCTTTGTAGGACAGAGGGAA
>NC_090742.1:12477484-12487484 GCF_036898095.1 Palaemon carinicauda
ACCAATGATATAACTAGTTTTAAAAAATGCTAAAATTCATGTTGTTTATTATTTAATTTTCTCTGAATACCCTTACAATATTTTTTTTTTATTTATAACCTAATATATTCAATCATATTATTATTATTATTATTATTATTATTATTATTATTATTATTATTATCAGCTAAGCTACAATCTTAGTCGGAAAAGCAAGATGCTATAAGCCCAAGGGCTCCAACAGGAAAAATAGCCCAATGAGGAAAGGATATAAGGAAATAAATAAGCAATAAAAATAGTGATGAAAAATTAAAATAAGATATTTTAAAAACATTAACAACCTTAAAACAGATATTTCATATACAAACTATAAAAAGAGTTATGTCAGCCTGATAATGAGCGAATCATTTTCAATTCACTCTTTCTATTCGTAAATTGAAAATCGCTGACACGTCAGTTATCGAACTCATGGACTTGTATCATCGTATGAACAGAACCGAGGCCTATTATGGACATTCCAAATTCTGCTGACGAGGTGCAGAAGTCAAACAACGGAAATCAACTGCAGACTTCCTCAGTCTGCAATTGCAGTCCATATGATTTCAGGGTGAATATTTTCTTTAATGGTTTTTCTGCTCGGTAATATTGTGTTTATTTTATTTCCTTATAGTTCGAGATATGTAGCATAATTGGTTTCAGAATACCGTCAATTGATAATCTATCATTTTCCGTTGAACGAAGGTGTTGATTATCACAAGCATAAAAATACTGTCAAATGAAAATCTATAATTTTCAGTTGAACATAAGTGTTAATCATCTCAGTAATGAAAATACTGTTAAATGAAAATTTATCATTTCCAGTTCAAGTGTTAATTATCGCTAGCATAAAAATACTGTCAAATAAAAATCTATCATTTTCAGTAGAAAAAATGTTAATTATCGCCAGCATAAAAATACTGTCAAATGGAAATCAATGATTTTCAGTTCAACAGAAAGTGTTAATCACAGCTGATATTTTGTTTAGCATGTCCACAAAAAAAAAAAAAAAAAAAAAAAAAAAAAAAAAAAAAAAAAAAAAAAACCAATGATTTTCAGTTCAGCAGGAAGTGTTAATCACAGCTGATATTTTCTTTAGTATGTCAAAATAAAATAGATAAATAGAATCAATGATTTTCAGTTCAACAGGATGTCTTTAATCCCAGCTGACATTTTCTTCCGCATGTCAAAAAATAAAAATGAATGATTTTATGTTCAACAGGGACTGTTAATCTCAGCTGGTATTTCCATTAGTATGTCAAAATAAAAGTAACATGATGTCACCACATGTCAGATAATTCTTATGATTTTTTTTTTCTTTCTTTTTTGCAGGGAGCAGACCAGGAAGACCCAAGACTGATTGAATACATCCGTCGCGAACTGTTAGTTCCTCCATCGATTCAACCTTACAAACTTGCAAGGTCTGGCGCAGTTCACTTTTCGCAATTCGACCAGTCAAGAATTGCGAATGAAATGCTGAGAGGAATGGTGAGTATAATCGAATTATCTCTGAATTTAATCTAAATATAATTTTATGATGAATGGGATGTTTGTCCACAGGACAACTCCTCTTCAACTGAGAGATTGCCTTCTGTCAAACTATATTATTATTATTATTATTATTATTATTATTATTATTATTATTATTATTATTATTATTATTATTATTATTATCTATAACTCTAGTTGGATGCTACAAACCTAAGGGCTCCAACAAGGAAAATAGCCCAGTGAGGAAAGGGAATAATGAATTGAATAAACTGAGAAGATGGAATAAAAATGTAAAATATCTTAAGATCAATACCAATCATTAAATAAAAAAAAAAAAAAAATTAGCAAGTTTCAACTTCTGAAGTTCCACAGATTCTACTGCCTGGTTAGGAAGGTCATTCCATAAACTAGTTGTAGATGGAATAAAACTTCTTAAATGGTATGTAGTGCTGAGCCTTCTGGTGGAGAAGGCAAGTCTGACAGAATTAACTGCAGACCTTTAACCAATTTTTCTTAATGATGCGCATTGCACTGACTCGCAGAGGTGCCCCTTTAGCTCGGAAACGTTTCCTGCTATCTGATTGGTTAGAATTATCTCGTCCAACCAATCAGCGAGCAGGAAACTTTTCCGAACTAAAAAGGCACCCCTGCAAGTCGGTGCAAATCTGCCTCACTAAAAAGAATTGACTATAGCACTTCAGAATATCTGCCATACAATTGACCTGGAAAATTAGCTTTATTCTACCGAGGGGAATGAGGAGAGAAGGTAAAACTTGTCTTGGAATTATAGAATTTTTCTTAGCAACGACCTTGGTGTATCATTTTGGACTTTCATGGCTATGTACACATAAAAAAATGGAAACATTTTATATCAGTTCAGACTTTTGCAATCATGGAATTGTGAAGAAAAGGAAACAAATACATTATAACAAGGAATTGCAATAAAAGATTCTTAGAAAGGCGAAAATTAAGCATGAAGTAGGATATAGATTGGATGGCTCAAGATAGAGACGACTAGCGAAATTTAACCGAGGCCCTTTGCGTTAATAGCTGTAGGAGATGATGATGATGATGATGATGATGATTATGATGATGCATCAACAATCACACTGCATAGTATTTTGCCACTATAAAAGAAAACATATTTCTCTATACTTTTAGTATAAGTGCTGGCTCTTTAGTGTAGACTGTATAAATAGAAGCAATTTGGATGTTTATAGTTGAATGCATGGTATTGGAGTATCTCAGTACTAAACTACACTAAAAAAAAAAAAAAACCGTAATTTTAATTAGAAAATCTCCGTAAAAAGTATACTGTTCTCAGCCGTATTTCAGCAAAATACAGGCGACCGTAATTTTTACCCTACTTCGTTATTATCTCTTGCGAGTTGGTGACACTAATATCACTTCTTGATGTCAATTTATCGTTTTTTTAAAACAGTAAATGCCTGGCAACATTTATTCCAGGATTTTTACCGTTTTTTTAACGCCAAATTTTTAACAGTGTACTGTGTGTTCAAAGATCAAGGTCAAGGTTAATGGATCATATCCCTGATTCAGAAAGACGGGTTCTTTGTTGAGGTTGGCGCTGCAGATGGAGAGAGGCTGAGTAATTCGATCTTCTTCGAGAGGGAGCTGGGCTGGAGAGGACTCCTGATCGAAGCCATCCCATCCTATTTCGAAGCGCTGAAGAAAAAACACAGGAAGGCCTACGCCATTCACGCCGCTCTCTCACAGACAACTTCTGCGTCCGAAGTATCGATGAAGTAAGTTGTTGCACGTTTGAGGAGCGAAATTATCTTATTATTATTATTATTATTATTATTATTATTATTATTATTATTATTAGCTAATCTATAACCCTTGGTGGAAAAGCAAGATGCTATAAGCCCAAGGGCTTCAACAGGGAAAAATAGCCCAGTGAGGAAAGGAAATAGGGAAATAAATAAACGATATAAGAAGTAATGAAAATGAAAATAAAATATTTTAAAAACATTAACAACATTAAAACACATGTTTGATTTATAGACTATAAAAGGAATTGCGTAAATCTGTACAACATAGAAATATACATTAGGTCTTTATAAGCAATTTAAGTTGGTTTTAAGCATAATCTGGAGAGAGTGCGTGACGAGGTATGGGACAATATTGTCTGGTGAGACCTTTTAAAATGAGGTTTTATTTTTTTTTTAAATGTGAAAATATAATGCCGGATTTTTGAACTTTGAAACCATTTTCTTCCACATTTATACTGCATATTTTTTAATTTTAGTGTTGAAATTACTTAATTTTGTTCTATGCATATTCCTTAGAATTCAAAAAGCTTTTACAAAGGCAGATTTAATCTCTTTAAGCAATAGGTCCATGTCAATATATAAATTCAATGAACTAATAGAATGGAGAACATAGTTACTGGGGTAAGGGAAATGGCGTAGAAATATTCCCGTTTTCTATGTCACTGCAGACCAAGTCCAACGTTGAAGTGCCATACAGTTTGACATAATGTTTCCAGGTTGTGAGTAATTACCACCAGAAGTACTCAGTTCAGTTTAAGAGAACAATAACGAATTATATACTACAGCTTCTTTGCCTCACACTAATTCATGGTCATTTCCAGGGCTAATGGCCTTGGCAGTAAGCTAAGTGCTCATGGTATTACCGTAAAAGGACTTCCGTTCTTTTCTATTCTTCAAGCACTGGATGTTAAAGTAGTAGATTTCTTATCTCTGGATATTGAGTCTTTTGAAGTCAAGGTGAGTTTCTTTTTTTTTTTTTATTCAAAGAAATACTTTATTTGCATCTAGTCTATTCTTATTCAATGCAGTCATTTACTAATAATTTATCTTAAGACCCTTGTCAACATCTACGACAGATTTGGACCGATCTAATAAACCCACTTTTTGAACGACACAGGTTACCGAAATAATATAAACATGAGTTTTATATAGACAGTATATATATATATATATATATATATATATATATATATATATATATATATATATATATCTATATATATACATATACACATGTATATATATATATATATATATATATATATATATATATATGTATATATAAAGGTATATATATATATATATATATATACATGTATATATATATATATATATATATATATATACATATACACATGTATACATATATATATATATATATATATATAAAGGTATACTGTATATATACTGTATATATATGTATATATATATATATATATATATATATTTATTTATTATATGTATACAGTATATATATATATATATATATATATATATATATATATATATGTATATATATATATATACTGTATACATATAATATATATATATATATATATATATATATATATATATACATACATATATATAAGAGGAAGTTTTGGAAAGAAGGGAAGAGAGTAAGGAAGGCTGGCTCAAGAATTGAAGAGACAGTGAAAGATGGGAATGGAAGGTTGTTAAAAGGGGAGGAGGCAAGGAAAAGGTGGGCAGAATATTTTGAAAGTTTACTGAATGTTGAGGATAATACGGAGGCAGATATAATTGGTGTTGCAGGTGTTGAGGTGCCGGTGATGGGAGATGAGAATGAGAGAGAGATTACAATAGAGGAAGTGAGGAGAGCAATAGATGAAACGTGAGTAGGAAAAGCATCTGGTATGGATGGTGTGAGAGCTGAGATGTTGAAGGAAGGGGGTGTGACTGTACTTGAATGGTTGATGAGATTGTTTATTGTGTGTTTTGTGTTGTCAATGGTACCAGTAGATTGGGTTTGTGCATGTATTGTACCACTATATAATGGTAAGGGAGATGTGCATGAGTGTTGTAATTCAAGAGTTATTAGTTTGTTGAGTGTAGTTGGAAAAGTGTATGGTAGAGTAATGATTAATAGGATTAAGGATAAAACAAAGAATGCAATCTTAGAATTACAGGGTGGTTTTAGAAGAGGTAGGGGTTGGATGAATCAGATTTTTACAGTTAGGCAGATATGAGAGAAATATTTAGCAAAAGGTCCAAGGAGGTGTATGTTGCGTTTATGGATCTGGAGAAAGAGTATGATAGAGTTTATAGGGAAGCAATGTGCAATGTGATGAGATTATATGGAGTTGGTGGAAGGTTGTTGCAAGCAGTGAAAGGTTTCTACAAAGGTAGTAAAACATGTGTTAGGATAGGAAATGAAGTGAGTGATTGGTTTCCGGTGAGAGTGGGGCTGAGACAGGGATGTGTGATGTCGCCGTGGTTGTTTAACTTGTATGTTGATGGAGTGGTGAGAAAGGTGAATGCTCGAGCGCTTGTACTAGGATTAAAACTGGTAGACGAGAATGACCATGAATGGAAGGTAAATCAGTTGTTGTTTGCGGATGATACTGTACTGGTAGCAGACACAGAAGAGAAGCTTGGCCGATTAGTGACAGAATTTGGAAGGGTGTGTGAGAGAAGGAAGTTGAGAGTTAATGTGGGTAAGAGTAAGGTTATGAGATGTACGAGAAAGGAAGGTGGTGCAAGGTTGAATGTCATGTTGAATGGAGAGTTACTTGAGGAGGTGGATCAGTTTAGGTACTTGGGGTCTGTTGTTGCAGCAAATGGTGGAGTGGAAGCAGATGTACGTCAGAGAGTGAATGAAGGTTGCAAAGTGTTGGGGGCAGTTAAGGGAGTAGTAAAAAATAGAGGGTTGGGCATGAATGTAAAGAGAGTTCTATATGAGAAAGTGATTGTACCAACTGTGATGTATGGATCGGAGTTGTGGGGAATGAAAGTGATGGAGAGACAGAAATTGAATGTGTTTGAGATGAAGTGTCTAGGGAGTATGGCTGGTGTATCTCGAGTAGATGAGGTTAGAAACGAAGTGGTGAGGGTGAGAACGGGTGTAAGAAATGAGTTAGCGGCTAGAGTGGATATGAATGTGTTGAGTTTTGGCCATGTTGAGAGAATGGAAAATGGCTGTCTGCTAAAGAAGGTGATGAATGCAAGAGTTGAAGGGAGAAGTACAAGAGGAAGGCCAAGGTTTGGGTGGATGGTTGGAGTGAAGAAAGCTCTGGGTGATAGGAGGATAAATGTGAGAGAGGTAAGAAAGTGTGCTAGAAATAGGAATGAATGGCGAGCGATTGTGACGCAGTTCCGGTAGGCCCTGCTGCTTCCTCCGGTGCCTTAGATGACCGCAGAGGTAGCAGCAGTAGGGGATTCAGCATTATGAAGCTTCATCTATGGTGGATAACGAGGGAAGGTGGGCTGTGGCACCCTAGCAGTACCAGCTGAACTCGGTTGAGTCCCTTGTCAGGCTGGGAGGAACGTAGAGAGTAGAGGTCCCCTTTTTGTTTCTGTTTCATTTGTTGATGTCGGCTACCCCCAAAAATTGGGGGGAAGTGCCTTGATATATATATATATATATATATATATATATATATATATATATATATATATATATATATATATATATATTCGTGTGTTTGTGTGTATTCTTGTTCTATATTGGTTGATGTTTTAATATTGTTTAATTTTAACAATGATAGTAAACTGATACATATTCCTAAAGGAAATCAGGAAATCTTCAACAGCAGCTATTTTTCGAATTCATCAACTCTACTTCAATCCTTTCCTTGTGATTGTGATGAATCATAGAATGATGTGAGACTATTTTACATATAACTGAATATCATTATAGACCATATTCCTTTTGTTGTGTTTCCAACCGTACGGTGATTTAGTTTAAGGGTTTAAAGGCCGCTCATGAATGGCAGAGGCAAGGGACATTGTCGAGTAGACTCACCATATATACTGTACATATGATCAGCGCCCAAGCCCCCTCTCTACCTAACCTAGGACCAAGGAGGGCCAGGCAATGGATGCTGATGACTCAGCAGATAGGCCTATAGGCTCCCCCAAACCGCCCCCCATCCTTAGCACACAAGGATGGTGAGGTTGGAGGGACCAAAGGAACTAGCGAGACTAAGCGGGACTCGAACCCCAGTCTGGCGTTTACCATGTGAAATTGCATTTCCAGCAAATATTCCTGGAAACAACACAAACACATTGCTAATAATCTCCCTGTTTTTACTTTCTTTCAAGAAATTACGTTTCTTTCCATTAGTGAAAGTGATATCACCTTTTCTGCTGATTTGAAAACAAAATTTCAAATTTGGAACATCAATGAAGAAGTCCTTTTCAAAACCACGATTTCCAAATTTTTATTTTCTTCTCTTCCTTCTAGATTCTAAAGACCATTCCATGGGATAAGATCAAGTTTAGGCTGATGTGCATCGAGGTGAACCACATTCCCGAGGGGAAGGAATTCCTGACGAAATTCCTACAAGAAAAAGGATACAAATTTCTAGGATACGGAAAAATCGATGCTTGGTATTCACATCCAGATCTCTTAGAGACAAAGGTTAAACCACATTAGGGGTTTTAACGTATAAATTTCTTTATTAAATCTTTTGAGGATTTCATTGGATATTATTTTTTCAGCAGTTTTAGCATCTTTTTTATATGTAATTTTTCAAATAAATAATTTTACGAATGCTTTTATATTTAAAGCATTTTGACTAATAATGGTTGGTTTGTGCCATATGTATATTCCCTTTTCTCTATGAATTATTGAAGAAATATTTTTTTTAATATTCAGCTTAGAGTTACTGATGATTATTCGATGATTCACAAAAACTTGCCTTGAAAATAAATATAGTAAACTGTTACGAAAAAAAATCACATATAAAAAAATAGATAAACCTTAAATATCGTACTGAATTGGCCCAAAGTATTAAAAAGTATATTGCAATATTATCGTGAGACTTCCTATAAATTGTTGACGAAAGAGATAGATATCGTGTAAACAAATATTCATCATGAGTTGTGTAAAAATAAATGATGAAGAGTTTTGGCAAATGATGAATAATTATGGCAATTATCAATAATAGATTTCAATCGGTTATCTGTTAACACGTAGGTAACCTTTTTCAAGACTTCATGTTTTGAAATAAACATTTCTGTTTTCCTTATTTTGATTATAATAGGTATTATTTCACTGTCCATTTCTAGTCAAAGATCACCAGAAAATACACTTTTTATATGAAAATGTTTAATCAAATAAAACTAGGTATTTGTAATACAATTACATGAGTGTTTACATTTTCTTACTTTCAATTTCTGTGTGAAATAACAGTAATTGCCTGAACATCCTCACACAATTGTTGCCATCGTGTTGCAACAGAATTAGGTTCAGCAACCATGCTGAACTTCTCTGGATGTTCAATGCCCAGGGGCATTTTGACTTCTTACCTGAATTAGGTTAGACAAATTAAATCTGCAAAAACAATTCGTTACTCACTCAGTTAATTCTAACCTAATTTCTATGTTAATTGTACCTTTTCTGTTTTTATGCGAGCAACTAAAGGTACTTTACATTTTTTGTTTTATGTAAACTATCATTGTCTTATGGTGACATTTTACCACCTAATGCCTACTGGTAACAAATTTCACTCCTACCTTACTTGGTCCTAACAATTAGCAAATACAAGTAGAATATTTGCATCTTTCTTGATATCCAGAAGAAATGTTGAAATGAGGTTGCGTTGTGGCGTTCCTCTTGTTTACTGTAATCGAGCTGCATGAGGTTACATCTAGTTGTCTTCCTGTTGCTGCGTTTCTTTGCATGGGTTCCCTCTCAACGGTAGTCACCAATACTGGATATGGTGTAGGTCATCAAAGTTAAATACTGGCCTCAAACATACCTGGAACAATAATATAGTTTTATTGAGGATGAATCGTATCCCAGCATCTTCACCAATATTGGATATGGTGTAGGTCATCAAAGTTAAATACTGCCTTCAAACATACCTGGAACAATGATATAGTTTTATTGAAAATGAATCCTACCTAGCATCTTCTCCAATATTGGATATGGTGTTGGTCATCAAAGTTAAATACTGCCCTCATACATACCTGGAACAATAATATAATTTTATTGACAATGAATCCTATCCCAGCATCTTCGCCAATATCGGATATGGTGTTGGTCATCAAAGTTAAATACTGCCTTCAAACATATCTGGAACAATGTTATAGTTTTATTGAGGATGAATCCTATCCCAGCATCTTCGCCGACTTGTCCTCTTGGTAGATGGAATATAATCTTCTTAATAAAATACGTTTAATGTTACTCTGCTCTACAGTTACAACTTCTGACTCTCGAGTGAGAATATGTAATTAATTGATTTCAGGTTTTCTGGCATCCTGACATCTGAGGTCATTTTATAGGTAGTAGATTGGCCAGGGCACCAGTCACCCTTTGATATACTACTGCTAGAGAGTTATGGGGTCCTTTGACTGGCCAGACAGTACTACATTGGATTCTTCTCTCTGGTTATGGTTCATTTTCTTTTTGTCTGCACATACACTGAATAGTCTGGCCTATTATTTATGTATTCTCCTCTGTCCTTATACACCTGCCAACACTGAGATTACCAAACAATTTTTTTCACCGAAGG
>NC_090742.1:12492484-12495815 GCF_036898095.1 Palaemon carinicauda
GTTTCAATTCCAGTTTCATCTCAATAGATACTCACCAAAACGTCAGCCAGTCAATTCTAACCCCTCACTATGGCGCCCAACCATAGCAGAAGCCTCCCCAGGAAAATGCTTATACTTACAGTCCCGGACTGGGATTGATCTGCTGTCATGCGAATTCTAAGCGAACACGTTACTACAGTGCTAGCCAGGATTATTAATGTTTTAATAGAAATTAGTATGTATGTTATGTACAGTTGGACGCATGAGTCCCTGTCACACCCTTACTTTGCGCCGAGTAAGCAAACATATAGCAAAGGAAGATACGAAGAGATGGCAGAGATGGTTTAAAGGCCGCTCATGAATGGCAGAGGCACGGGACAGTGACATTGCCCTATCAAGCAAGACAATGCCCTAGAGACTGACTACATATATATATATATATATATATATATATATATATATATATATATATATATATATATATATATATATATATATAATAAGCGTCCAAGCCCCCTCTCCACCCAAGCTAGGACCAAGGATAGCCAGGCAATGGTTGCTGATGACTCAGCAGATAGACCTATAGGCTCCCCTAAACCCACCATCCTTAGCTCACAAGGAGGGTGAGGTTATAGCGACCAAAGGAACTAACGAATTTGAGCGGGACTGGAACCCTAGTCTGGCGATCACCAGTTAGTGACGTTACCACATCGGCCACCACAACACTCACATTGAAAAACTTCCTTGTATTTAAGGTTAATATTCTTTCCTTACACAGTCAGGATGCCAGAACACATCAAACCAATCAATCAGTCAATCCTTAGACAGCCTCTATAACGTTTACAACGCTTCCAGAATGTTCAAATCAATGGCTACACCATAACATGAACTTACATCAAAGCCTATATTATGTTCAGAACGCTTTCAGAAGGCCTGAATCACTGGCCATATTTAGCTGATAATGAAAAATATTACATTTTCGCTACATTATGATTCTATTTCCGAAATCCATCTGAGAAAAAAAAAAACTATTTTTATTACTACAAAAATTTTGTTTATTTATGTAATCTTGTCGATCGTTACTTGTACCCAAGCCAGCCGCATTATTATTATTATTATTATTATTATTATTATTAGCCAAGCTGCAACCCTAGTTGGAAAAGCAAGATGCTATAAGCCCAACGGGTTCAAATAGGGAAAAATAACCCAGTGAGGAAAGGAAATAAGGAAATAAATAAATGATGAGAACAAATTAACAATAAATCATTTTAAAAACAGTAACAACGTCAAACCAGATATATCATATATAAACTATAAAAAGACTGATGTCTGCCTGTTCAACATAAAAACATTAAAATACTGAATCCAATAGTCGTGGCTAACAGTTCAAGTTTCCTTAAACTATTATACGTAATTCACAAAGATCACTATATTATTGAATTCCTTAATCATATCTTTTAGCGTCGGGCACCATTTGCAGCTGATATTCCTGCACTACAGTAGTTGGTTGACCTCAGCTTCTTTGAGAGAGAGAGAGAGAGAGAGAGAGAGAGAGAGAGAAGAGAGAGAGAGAGAGAGAGAGAGAAGCAGATAAATTCCCTCTCGATACACAGGCTCAAATTGTATTGCGGCTAAAAATAAGAAAATATCATATAAAGTATATGCATATGGCCATATAAAGAGAGAGAGAGAGAGAGAGAGAGAGAGAGAGAGAGAGAGAGAGAGAGAGAGATGAATTCCCTCTCGATACACAGGCTCAAATTGTATTGCGGCTAAAATTAAGAAAATATCATATAAAGTATATGCATATGGCCAAATAAAGAGAGAGAGAGAGAGAGAGAGAGAGAGAGAGAGAGAGAGAGAGAGAGAGAGAGAGAGAGATGAATTCCCTCTCGATACACAGGCTCAAATTGTATTGTGGCTAAAAATAAGAAAATATCATATAAAGTATATGAATATGGCCATATAAAGAGAGAGAGAGAGAGAGAGAGAGAGAGAGAGAGAGAGAGAGAGAGAGAGAGAGATGAATTCCCTCTCGATACACAGGCTCAAATTGTATTGCGGCTAAAAATAAGAAAATATCATTTAAAGTATATGCATATGGCTATATAAAGAGAGAGAGAGAGAGAGAGAGAGAGAGAGAGAGAGAGAGAGAGAGAGATGAATTCCCTCTCGATACACAGGCTCAAATTGTATTGTGGCTAAAAATTAAATATCATATAAAGTATATGCATATGGCCATATAAAGAGAGAGAGAGAGAGAGAGAGAGAGAGAGAGAGAGAGAGAGAAGCAGATGAATTCCCTCTCGATACACAGGCTCAAATTGTATTGTGGCTAGAAATAAGAAAATATCATATAAAGTATATGCATATGGCTATATAGAGAGAGAGAGAGAGAGAGAGAGAGAGAGAGAGAGATGAATTCCCTCTCGATACACAGGCTCAAATTGTATTGTGGCTAAAAATAAGAAAATATCATATAAAGTATATGCATATGGCCATATAAAGAGAGAGAGAGAGAGAAGAGAGAGAGAGAGAGAGAGAGAGAGAGAGAGAGATGAATTCCCTCTCGATACACAGGCTCAAATTGTATTGCGGCTAAAAATAAGAAAATATCATATAAAGTATATGCATATGGCCATATAAAGAGAGAGAGAGAGAGAGAGAGAAGAGAGAGAGAGAGAGAGAGAGAGAGAGAGAGAGAGATGAATTCCCTCTCGATACACAGGCTCAAATTGTATTGCGGCTAAAAATAAGAAAATATCATATAAAGTATATGCATATGGCTATATAAAGAGAGAGAGAGAGAGAGAGAGAGAGAGAGAGAGAGAGAGAGAGAGAGAGAGAGAGAGAGATGAATTCCCTCTCGATACACAGGCTCAAATTGTATTGCGGCTAAAAATAAGAAATATCATATAAAGTATATGCATATGGCATATAGAGAGAGAGAGAGAGAGAGAGAGAGAGAGATGAATTCCCTCTCGATATACAGGCTCAAATTGTATTGTGGCTAAAAATAAGAAAATATCATATAAAGTATATGCATATGGCCATATAAAGAGAGAGAGAGAGAGAGAGAGAGAGAGAGAGAGAGAGAGATGAATTCCCTCTCGATACACAGGCTCAAATTGTATTGCGGCTAAAAATAAGAAAATATCATATAAAGTATATGCATATGGTCATATAAAGAGAGAGAGAGAGAGAGAGAGAGAGAGAGAGAGATGAATTTCCTCTCGATACACAAGCTCAAATTGTATTGCGGCTAAAAATAAGAAAATATCATATAAAGTATATGCATATGGCCATATAAAGAGAGAGAGAGAACGAGAGAGAGAGAGAGAGAGAGAGAGAG
>NC_090742.1:12496315-12498815 GCF_036898095.1 Palaemon carinicauda
AAGGGATACATACACACACACACTCACACATACACACATTTATATATATATATATATATATATATATATATATATATATATATACATATATATATATATATATATATATATATATATATATATATATATATATATATATATATATATTTATATATATATATATATATATATATATATATATATACATAGACAAATATCTATTATATAAATACATATATATATATATACATATATGAATTAAATATAAATATATACATACATATATATATATATATATATATATATATATATATGTATATATATATATATATATATATTACATCACCAATTCACAGGGGCCAGCGTAGTGATGAAAACTGGCCAAACCCCTGACATGAATGAATACATGTCTGAGGCCTTTGTCCTGCAGTGGAATAGAAACGGCTGCAATTGTTGTTGTTGTTGTTATCAACATCTAGGGTCCTCTATGAGTAGCTCCTCTTCCATGTTTCACAAGCTTATTAACGAACCATATTTTGTTTCACAAATTCACGAACGAACCATATTTTGTTTCATAAGCTTACGAACGAACTATATTTTGTTTCGCAAATTCACGAGCAAACCATATTTTGTTTCACAAGCTCATGAACGAAATATATTTTTTTTCATAAGCTTACGAACGAACCATAATTTGTTTTGCAAATTCACGAACGAACCATATTTTGTTTCATATGCTCATGAACGAACCTTCATATTTTGTTCCATAAGCTTACGAACGAACCATAATTTGTTTTGCAAATTCCCGAACGAACCATATTTTGTTTCATAAGTTCAATAACGAACCATAATTTGTTTCATAAGCTCATGAACGAACCATAATTTGTTTCATAAGCTCATGAACGAACCATATCTTGTTTCAGAATCTTACGAACAAAGTATATTTTGTTTCACAAGCTCAGGAACGAACCATATTTTGTTTCACAAACTCATGAACAAACATTTTGTTTCACAAGCACATGAACGAACCATATTTTGTTTCACAATCTCACGAATGAACCATATTTTGTTTCATAAGCTTACGAACGAACCATATTTTGTTTCACAAGCTCATGAACGAACCATATTTTGTTTCACAAATTCACGAACGAACCATATTTTGTTTCACAAGCTCATGAACGAACAATATTTTGTTTCATAAGCTTACGAACGAATCATAATTGTTTCATAAGCTTACGAACGAACCATATTTTGTTTCATAAGCTCGTGAACAAACCATATTTTGTTTCACAATCTCACGAACGAACCATATTTTGTTTCACAATCTCACGAACGAACCATATTTTGTTTCACAATCTCACGAACGAACCATATTTTGTTTCATAAGCTTATGAACGAACCATATTTTGTTTCACAAACTCATGAAGAAACATTTTGTTTCACAAGCTCATGAACGAAACTTGTTGATTCACGAATAGCCTGTCAGATGAAAAGTTAGTATTTCGATAATGTTCCTGCAGCAAAATGCTTCTTTTTCTAGCTACCCTTATGAGACCTTTCTAGATTTTTCAAAAAAAAAAAAATTAATTTATGGATTCATGTGTCAGACACATTAGCTACTAGGTTGTCATAACCCTTAGAAATGTTAATGTGACGCACTGTGTTGGAAGTGTTAGTTAGTCAGTCAGTCAGTCAGTCAGTCAGTCAGTCAGTTAGTTAGCTATTTAGTCAGTTAGTTAGGATGGGAATCATTCTAAAATAAAATCCTAAGAACTGTTCATGATATTTCACTAGCAAGTAATATGGAATTCAGAAATACATCTAATATAAAAGCATTTTAGAAAATGTGGCTAAACTCTCCAGAAACTAAACCACTTTCCAGGTAAAAACGTATTAGGGTAAATCCTTCTGGCAAAGTAGCAGCAATTTCCAGGGAAGAAGCAAAACTTACTCCGATCCGAATTGCTTTCGTAAGATCTCGAAATAATAACGTCTCTCCCATCTGGAATGCCTTCCGCGAACATCGGGTGCTGCTATTGCCAAAAAGATTCTGCTCTTTCGCGGTTCAGTAGAGATGAGAATGTTGATGTGAATTCACCTCAAGTGCGACTCTGCTCTTGTGCAAAGAATATCTTTTCCGGCGAGAAATTTTTTTTTAAAGAAGATTTTCTTGTAATACACTGGTGATGCCTGAGGAAGTGGGTCGTAATCATTAGATTTTCGCCTGATCGTAAAAGAAATGTCAGCAAAAAAAAAAAAAAAAAATTGAATTGGTACATCAAAAACAACAACAACAACAAATGCAGTGAGATTTTTTTTTTTAATGAAGATTTTTTTGTAATACACTGGTGATACTTGAGGAAGTGGGTCGTAATCATTAAATTTTCGCCTGATCGTAAAAGAAATGTCAGCAAAAAATTATTGAATCAATACATCAACAACAACAACAAAAACAGCCGTGTCTAGTCCACTGCAGGACAAAGGCTTTAGACGTGTCCTTATTCATGTCTGGGGTTTGGCCATA
>NC_090742.1:12501315-12516315 GCF_036898095.1 Palaemon carinicauda
ACGATGAATTGAGCAGGACGAATTGGGCAACGACAAATTCACCAGGGACAAATTGCCCTAGCACCGATTTCCTATAGCAAATAACGAGATTTAACCGATTTTGATGATCATTTCAATCGCAAACAAACAGATCAACCAATTACGGTTAGTTATAAGTTGGCGAATTGGTTGATGTTATTACGGATGAAATGAATGTGAAAACCAGTTAAATCACGATATCTACTATAGGAAATCATATATTTCCTGTGCGAAATCACACAATGAAATACAATACAAATGAACCATATAAATATTAACACTGTTGACATATATATTGAGTTAAAATATTTAAACAACAGGTGTAGGGGACGATAACATTAGCAACGTTACCAATGGTTGACAGAACTACCAACGTTGACGAATGGTACACAGTGTTACCAACGGCACTATGTCATTACTAGAGGTAGGAATAATAAATCTTTCCATACGTAAACTAAATAATTATTCCATATAACTATTACACAATAAATAAAGAGTACCAAAAGGCCACAGAACCTAACAAACCCACCTAACCTTGCCTAAAAGTACCCCGGTCACAAAACACATATAATAAGAATAGGGGAATGACTTACCTTGATACACAGCACTACCAACGGTGACGAATGGTACACAGAACTACCAACGACACGATGTCATTACTAGTGGTAGAACTACTAAATATTTCCACAGGTATATTAAATAATTTTTCCATATAACTGTTACGCAATATATAAAAAGTACAGAAAGGCCACAGAACCTAACAAACCCACCTAACCTTGCCTAGAAGTACCCCGGTCACAAAACACGAATAATGACTATTGAGGAATGACTTACTTTTATGAAGGAAACGACGAAACTTGGTGGACACGGAAGGAAGAGACTGACGGATTAACTTCTATGACTGGGATGAGGATGGATGGGGGTCATCGGGGTCTTGTGGGTAGGGGGGGTCGATTGCCTGTTGCTGTAAAGG
Organism: Palaemon carinicauda; assembly: GCF_036898095.1. Classification (NCBI taxonomy): domain Eukaryota; kingdom Metazoa; phylum Arthropoda; class Malacostraca; order Decapoda; family Palaemonidae; genus Palaemon; species Palaemon carinicauda. Next base: position 12,502,307 of record NC_090742.1, read on the forward strand.
AGGGTAGAGGCGACTGGCAGTAATGAAAAAGTGGTGGAGTAACGTATGTTGAGGATAGTAGAGGGTAAAAAAGAACCTGGAAAAATATTGTTTGAAATATTTAGTCTTGATTCCAGGTTTCTGAACCCATTCCTTCACTTCTCTCCAGAGACGTTCTATATTTTGGGTATGGATGGTTGGGTCTAGGTGGTCAACGAAATGCTCCGAATGATTAATAGACTTATGAACATAACCAATTTCCGATAGAGAGTTGTATGCAGACCACTTATCACTGATAATAATACTACCAGGTTTAATATACTTCTGGATGAGGGGAATTAGGGTAGCAGCATCTCGTTTAGAAGAAAGGGGGGGAACTAAAGGGATAATGAAAAATTTCTTGGATACACGTTCAATACCCCCAAAGACCCATATGGCAATTAACGGTCTACCACGGTTGTATTTAGCTTTACCAAAATGACTTTCGTCTATTTCAACAGTAACTCCATCACCACCAATCGCCTCTTGATTATCGAAGAAGTATTCGGTAACCTCCGAACAGAAACTTCTCCAATCCACACTAGTCTTTGAAGATATGTCGATACCATCCATGAGGGTCTCATGGTCCGAATGTTTATGCAAAAAGTGGTTGGCGCATAATATTATCTTCCATGGGGGTAGACGACTTTTGTCCAAAAAAGTACCTTTATAGGCCGTAACGGTATAACCACAACGGCGTTTCTTCTTAGTTTTATGAATGATGGTTGCAGTAGAGCAATAAAACCCATGAATGTCTTCCCTATAAGATAAAAGAGAACGACACTTGGGGCAGTTTAAACGCTGAGGAATAACGTTGTGAGATTTAAGAAAATGCTCAACATTACCTGAAGCATCAAAAAAATCACCATGGAATTGAGCCACTGCTTTTAGGTACGGAATACTGCATCCGGTACAAGTTTCTATAATATGCTCCATCGCAAAATACGAAAAAAGAAACCGCACTAGTAATGAAGAACCTCTCACCAGGTCAAAGGTTACAACGGGAAAGGCATTGGAACAAAGGGTATGAAAAGAGCGGTCAAAGAGATAAAGGAAGGGGGGGGGGGTAGGGAGATATCTGCATAGGCCTAGAGTGGAGATTGGTTAAGGGAAAAACAAAGAACACAAGGGGGTAAACATGAATGAACTAAATAGGGAAACTAGACCAAAGAAAAGATTTATAAGACACAGAGGAGAGAAAAGGAACTAACCAACAAAAATAAATAAAAACAATATAGGAAGATAAAATGGAATGAACGGTAAATAATATTGAATGGGAATATAAAATGAGGTGATCATACCGAGAATTAACTGGATAAAAAAACTAGTCCAGAGTAAGTATTTATGTGCAACAGGGAAGAGATAAAGAAATAATCAAACAAATAAACCCAATATAGGAAGGAAAAATGGAATGAATGATAAATAATATTGAATGGGAATATAAAATGAGAAAATAACACGGTAATAAAAAGAGTAATTGGGGAGAGGAAACTCCTGCGAAGGGGGGTGATATATGCGCAGGACGGAAACTGGTGCGAACGAACGGACGTACAAATGGGAAAGGAAATAACCAAACAAATAAACCCAATATAGGAAGGGAAAATGGAATGTATGATAAATAATAGTGAATGGGAATATACAATGAGAAAATAATACGGTAAAAAAAGAGTAATTAGGGAGAGAAACTCCTGCGCAGGCGGGTTATATAGGCGCAGGTCGGAAACTGGTGCGAACGAACGTACGTACAAATGGGTGCTAATGTTAGCATGGAATGCTAACATTTGATCTACATCAGGTATGGAATGCTAACATTTAATCTACATCAGGCGTTGGCAGCACTGGTTACTGTATTACTACAAGAAATAACCTTTGAAACGGCTCCTCCCAAATATATCCAGTTATACTGATTTGTATTTTCCTACGGTTATAATAAATACAAGAAGGAAATGTATAGAGAAGAAAAGGACTGATTTACGGTTATATATCGGTTCCCCAGTATGTTTTCCCCACCCAAAACCCCGGGTTCCCAAAGGGGGTCCCCCATTATCGGGGGATATAGATGTACAGTATATATATTTCTGTAACTATTCATTTGCGACGGGAACGAGAGTTATTTTCGAAGGGAGCGTAATTTTTCCTATAAGAAAAAGTAGTTAGAATACTAGGATACATTGACATGTAATACACTACATTGAAACTAAAAAAGGATGAATACTACTTTTGAATAGTTTATTTAAAGAAATAGGATTCAATTAGAATTTTTTCTATTTATAATTACGGGTTTGTGACACTTACGGTTAGTGTTAGTGTGATAAATCTATATAGTCTCTGATTGGTCGGTGTGCAAGGGTTAGAGAAGTCCAATTATAGAGCTGGCTGGCCAATGTTTAAAGGATAAGTAATCAGATGTATTGTAACATTACTACATTTATTCATTTATTTCCTCTTTTTTGGTGGGGGGGGGGGGGGATGTTCATAAGACTTCCCTTAACACTATTTTGTCTTTTTCATTTGGGAATAAAAAAAAATCCAAAACTATAGTCAATTTCTTTTAATGAGGCAGATTTGCACCGACCCGCAGCGGTGCCCTTTAAGCTCGGAAAAGTTTCCCCATCGCTGATTAATTAGAATTATGTTGTCCAACCAATCAGTGATCAGGAAACTTTTCCGAGCTAAAAGGGCACCGCTGCGAGTCAGTGCAAATCTGCCTCACTAAAAAAGATTGACTATAGATCAGTCTTGCCTAAACTTATCAGTAGCCTACTTCGTGAAAATAGTAAGCAGGCTCTGTAATTAAATCAAGTTTTAGTAATAATGTAAAGCTCATTGAAGATTCCATCCTCTGATTTTCTAACAAAAAACTCCTTATAGGTTTTATAGTAATTATTCTAAACATAACATAAATGAACTTTTTTTTACTCGGCACTCTTTACTCCTTGTTTCTTCACACCCTTCAGCTACGACTTCAGAGACCTAGCTAACCATGATCCTGTTCACATTATCCTCTAGTGATGATATGAAAGTAACAGTCATTAACCTTCTGTTATGTATTTTGTACTGTAATACTGCATGCGTTACGGGTATTAAGAGTAATGTTGCACAGTATTGCATTGGTACGAGTTTTGTTTACATATTCTCTTGGCGTCATTATTATTACTATTACTTGCTATGCTACAACCCCCGTTGGAAAACCAAGATGCTATAAGCCGAGGGGCTCCAGCAGGGAAAATAGCCCAGTGAAGCAAGGAAACGCGGAAAAATAAAATATTTTAAGAACAGTAACATTAAAATACATATTTCCTATATAAACTATGAAAACTTTAACAAAACAAGTGGAAGAGAAATAAGACAGAATAGTGTGCCTGATTGTACCCTCAATCAAAAGCACTCTAACCCAAGACAGTAGAAGACCATGGTACAGAGGCTATGTCACTACCCAAGACTAGAGAACAATGGTGTGATTTAAGAGTGTCCTTCTAGAAAAGCTGCTTACCAAAGCTAAATAGTCTCTTCTACCCTTACCAAGAGGAAAGTGACCATCTGAACAATTACAGTGCAGTGGCTAAACCCTTCGGTGGAAAAAATTGTTTGGTAATCTCAATGTTGGCAGGTGTATACGGACAGCGAAGAAAACATAAATAATAGGCCAGACTATTCAGTGTATGTGCAGACAAAAAGAAAATGAACCGTAACCAGAGAGAAGAATCCAATGTAGTACTGTCTGGCCGGTCAAAGGACCCCATAACTCTCTAGCAGTAGTATCTCAAAGGGTGACTGGTGCCCTGGCCAATCTACTACCTATAAAATTACCTCAGATGTCAGCATGCCAGAAAACCTGAAATCAATTAATTACATAATCTCACTCGAGAGTCAGAATTTGTAACTGTAGAGCAGAGTAACATTAAACGTATTTTATTAAGAAGATTACAGTATATTCCATCTACCAAGAGGACAAGTCGGCGAAGATGCTGGGATAGGATTCATTCTCAATAAAACTATATTATTGTTCCAGATATGTTTGAAGGCAGTATTTAACTTTGATGACCAACACCATATCCATTATTGGCGAAGATGCTGGGATAGGATTCATTCTCAATAAAACTATATTATTGTTCCAGGAATGTTTGAGGGCAGTATTTAACTTTGATGACCAACACCATATCCATTATTGGCGAAGATGCTGGGATAGGATTCATTCTCAATAAAACTATATTATTGTTCCAGATATGTTTGAAGGCAGTATTTAACTTTGCTGACCTACACCATATCCATTATTGGCGAAGATGCTGGGATAGGATTCATTCTCAATAAAACTATATTATTGTTCCAGGAATGTTTGAGGGCAGTATTTAACTTTGATGACCAACACCATATCCATTATTGGCGAAGATGCTGGGATAGGATTCATTCTCAATAAAACTATATTATTGTTCCAGGAATGTTTGAGGGCAGTATTTAACTTTGATGACCAACACCATATCCATTATTGGCGAAGATGCTGGGATAGGATTCATTCTCAATAAAATTATATTATTGTTCCAGGAATGTTTGAGGGCAGTATTTAACTTTGATGACCAACACCATATCCATTATTGGCGAAGATGCTGGGATAGGATTCATTCTCAATAAAATTATATTATTGTTCCAGGAATGTTTGAGGGCAGTATTTAACTTTGATGACCTACACCATATCCAATATTGGCGAAGATGCTGGGATAGGATTCATTCTCAATAAAACTATATTATTGTTCCAGGTATCTTTGAAGGCAGTATTTAACTTTGATGATCAACACCATATCCAATATTGGCGAAGATGCTGGGATAGGATTCATTCTCAATAAAATTATATTATTGTTCCAGGTATGTTTGAGGGCAGTATTTAACTTTGCTGACCTACACCATATTCAACATTGGCGAAGATGCTGGGATAGGATTCATTCTCAATAAAACTATATTATTGTTCCAGTTATGTTTGAGGACAGTATTTGACTTTGATGATCAACACCATATCCAATATTGGTGACTACCGTTGAGAGGGAACCCATGCAGGGAAATGCAGCAGCAGGAAGACAACTAGATGTAACCTCATGCAGCACGATCACAGTAAACAAGAGGAACGCCACAACACAACCCCATTTCAACATTTCTGGATATCAAGAAAGATGCAAATATTCTACTTGTATTTGCTAATTGTTGGGACCAAGTAAGGCAGGATTGAAATTAGTTACCAGTAGGCATTAGGGGGTAAAATTTCACCATAAGGCAATGATAGTTTACATAAAACAAAAGGTGTAAACTACTTCTAATTGCTTGCAAAAACACACAAAAGGTACAATTAACATAGAAATTAGCTTAGAATTAACTTTTTGAGTAAGTAACGAGTTAGTTTTGTAGATTTTATTTGCCTAACCTAATCATTATTATTGTTATTATTATTATAATTACTTGGTAAGGTACAACCCTAGTTGGAAAAGCAGGGGCTCCAACAGGGAAAATAGCCTAGTGAGAAAAGAAAACAAGGAAAGATAAATATTTTAAGAACAGTAACATTAACATAAATATCTCCTATATAAACTATAAAAACTTTAACTAAACAAGAGGAAGAGAAATCAGATAGAACAGTCTGCCCGAGTGTACCCTCAAGCAAGAGAACTCTAACCTAAGACAGTGGAAGACCATGGTACAGAGGCTTTGTTATTACCCAAGACTAGAGAACAATGGTTTGATTTTGGAGTGTCCTTCTCCTAGAAGAGCTGCTTACCATAACTAAAGTCTCTTTTACCGTACCAAGAGGAAAGTGGTCACTGTGCCATAACAGTGCAGTAGTTAACCCCTTGGGTGAAGAAGAATTGTTTGATAATCTCAGTGTTGTCAGGTGTATGTGGACATAGCAGAATATGTAAAGAATAGGCCAGAATAATCGGTGTGCGTGTAGGCAAAGGGAAAATAAACCGTAACCAGAGAGAAGGATCCAATGTAGTACTGTCTGGCCAGTCACAGGCCCCCATGACTCACTAGCGGTAGTATCTCAACGGGTAGCTGGTGCCCTACTAATTCAGGTAAGAAATCAAAATGCCCCTGGGCATTGAACATCCAGAGAAGTTCAGCATGGTTGCTGAACCTAATTCTGTTGCAACACGATGGCAACAATGGTGTGAGGATGTTCAGGCAATTACTGTTATTTCACACGGAAATTGAAAGTAAGAAAATGTAAAACACTCATGTAATTGTATTACAAATACCTAGTTTTATTTGATTAAACATTTTCATATAAAAAAGTGTATTTTCTGGTGATCTTTGACTAGAAATGGACAGTGCAATAATACCTATTATAATCAAAATAAGGAAAACAGAAATGTTTATTTCAAAACATGAATTTTTGAAAAAGGTTGCCTACGTGTTAACAGATAACTGATTGAAATCTATTATTGATAATTGCCATAATTATTCTTCATTTGCCAAAACTCTTCATCATTTATTTTTACACAACTCATGATGAATATTTGTTTACACGATATCTATCTCTTTCGTCAACAATTTATAGGAAGTCTCACGATAATATTTCAATATACTGTTTAATACTTTGGGCCAATTCAGTACGATCTTTAAGGTTTATTCATTTTTTATATGTGATTTTTTTCGTAACAGTTTACTATATTTACTTTCAAGGCAAGTTTTTGTGAATCATTGAATAATCATCAGTAACTCTAAGCTGAATATTAAAAAAAATATTTCTTAAATAATTCATAGAGAAAAAGTAATATACATATGGCACAAACCAACCATTATTAGTCAAAATGCTTTAAATATAAAAGCATTCGTAAAATTATTTATTTAATAGATTACATATAAAAAAGATGCTAAAACTGCTGAAAAAAATAATATCCAATGAAATCCTCAAAAGATTTAATAAAGAAATTCATACGTTAAAACTCCTAATGTGGTTTAACATTTGTCTTTAAGAGATCTGGATGTGAATACCAAGCATCGATTTTTAAGTATCCTAGACCTAGAAATTCGTATCCTTTTTCTTGTAGGAATTTCGTCAGGAATTCCTTCCCCTCGGGAATGTGGGCCACCTCAATGCACATCAGCCTAAACTTGATCTTATCCCATGGAATGGTCTTCAGAATCTAAAAGGAAAAGAAGAAAATCGAAATTTGGAAATCGTGATTTTGAAAAGGACTTCTTCATTGATGTTCCAAATTTGAAATTTTGTTTTCAAATCAACAGAAAAGGTGATATCACTTTCACTAATGGAAAGAAACGTAATTTCTCGAAAGAAAGAAAAGACAGGGGGATTATTAGCAATGTGTTAGCGTTGTTTCCAGGAATATTTGCTGAAAATGCAGTTTCACATGGTAAACGCCAGACTGGGGTTCGAGTCCCGCTTAGTCTCGCTAGTTCCTTTGGTCGCTGCAACCTCACCATCCTTGTGAGCTAAGGATAAGGGGTTTGGGGGAGCCTATAGGTCTATCTGCTGAGTCATCAGCAGCCATTACCTGACCTTCCTTTATCCTAGGCTGGGTGGAGAGGGGGCTTGGGCGCTGATCATATGTATATATGGTCAGTCTCTAGGGCATTGTCCTACTCGATAGGGCAATTTCACTTTCCCTTGCCTCTGCCTTTCATGAGCGGCCTTTAAACCTTTAAATTACATCACCTTACGTTTGGAAACACAACAAAAGGCATATGGTCTATAATGATATTCAGTTATATGTAAAATAGTCTCATTATTCTATGATTCATCAAAATCACAACGAAAGGATTGAAGTAGAGAATTGATGAATTCGAAAAATAGCTGGTGTTGAAGATATCCTGATTTTCTTTGGGAATATGTATCAGTTTGTTATTGTTGTTAAAACCAAACAATATCAAAACATCAACCAATATAGAACAAGAATACACACGCACACACACAAGAATATATATATATATATATATGTATATATATATATATATATATATATATATATATATATACAAATATATATATACATATATACATATATATACATATACATATACATATATATGTATATATATATACTATATATAATATATATTTATATATATGCATATATATACAGTATATATATATATATATATATATATATATATATATGTGTGTGGGTGTGTGTGTATATGTATATATATATATATATATATATATATATATATATATATATATATATATATATATATATATATATATGTATGTATGTATGTATATATATACATATAAAACTCATGTTTATATTATTTCTGTAATTTCTGTCGTTCAAAAAGTGGGTTTATTAGATCGGTCCAAATCTGTCGTAGATGTTGACAAGGGTCTTAAGATAAATTATTAGTAAATGACTGCATTGAATACGAATAGACTAGATGCAAATAAAGTATTTCTGTAAACAAATAAAAAAAAAAACTCACCTTGACTTCAAAAGACTCGATATCCAGAGATAAGAAATCTACTACTTTAACATCCAGGGCTTGAAGAATAGAAAATAACGGAAGTCCTTTTACGGTAATACCATGAGCACTTAGCTTACTGCCATAGCCATTAGCCCTGGAAATGACCATGGATTAGTGTGAGGCAAAGAAGCTGAAGTATATAATTCGTTATTGTTCTCTTAAACTGAACTGAATACTTCTGGTGGTAATTACTCACAACCTGGAAACATTATGTCAAACTGTATCGCACTTCAACATTGGACTTGGTCTGCAGTGACATAGAAAACGGGAATATTTCTACGCCATTTCCCTTACCCCAGTAGACTATGTTCTCCATTCTATTAGTCCATTGAATTTATATATTGATATGGACCTATTGCTTAAATAAATTAAATCTGCCTTTTTAAAAGCTTTTTGAATTCTAAGGAACATGTATAAAACAAAATTGAGTAATTTCAACACTAAAATTAAAAAATATGCAGTAAGAATGTGGAAGAAAATGGTTTCAAAGTTCGAAAATCTGGCATTATATTTCCATGTTTTTTTAAATATAAAACCTCATTTTGAAAGGTCTCACCAGACAATATTGTCCCATACAACATCGCACACTGTCTCCGGATTATGCTTAAAACCAACTCTTATTGCTTATAAAGACCTAATGTATGTTTTTATGTAGAACAGGCTTACATAAGTCCTTTTATAGTCTACAAATCAAATATCTGTTTTAATGTTATTAATGTTTTTAAAATATTTCATTTTCCTTTTTATTACTTCTTGTATCGTTTATTTATTTCCCTATTTCCTTTCCTCACTGGGCTATTTTTCCCTGTTGGAGCCCTTGGGATTATGGCATCTTCCTTTTCCATCTAGGGTTGTAGCTTAGCTAGCAATAATAATAATAATAATAATAATAATAATATTAATAATAATAATAATGATAATAATAATAATAATAATTCCTTTCCTCACTGGGCTATTATTCCATGTTGGAGCCCTTTTATTGCATCTTGCTTTTTCAACTAGGGTTGTAGCTTAGCTAGCAATAATAATAATAATAATAATAATTATTATTATTATTATTATTATATTTCCTTTCCTCACTGGGCTATTATTCCATGTTGGAGCCCTTTTATTGCATCTTGCTTTTTCAACTAGGGTTGTAGCTTAGCTAACAATAATAATAATAATAATAATAATAATAATAATAATTATATTTCCTTTCCTCATTGGGCTATTATTCCCTATTGGAGCCCTTGGGCTTATAGCATCTTGCTTTTTCACCTAGGTTTGTAGCTTAGCTAGCAATAATAATAATAATAATAATAATAACAATAATAATAATTATATTTCTTTTCCTCACTGGGCTATTATTCCCTGTTGGAACCCTTGGGCTTATAGCATCTTGCTTTTCCACCTAGGGTTGTAGCTTAGCTAGCAATAATAATAATAATAATAATAATAATAATAATAATAATAATTATATTTCCTTTCCTCACTGGGCTATTATTCCCTGTTGGAACCCTTGGGCTTATAGCATCTTGCTTTTCTACCTAGGGTTGTATCTTAGCTAGCAATAATAATAATAATAATAATAATAATAATAATAATAATAATAATTATATTTCCTTTCCTCACTGGGCTATAATTCCATGTTGGAGCCCTTTTATTGCATCTTGCTTTTTCAACTAGGGTTGTAGCTTAGCTAGCAATAATAATAATAATAATAATAATAATAATAATTATATTTCCTTTCCTCACTGGGCTATTATTCCATGTTGGAGCCCTTTTATTGCATCTTGCTTTTTCAACTAGGGTTGTAGCTTAGCTAACAACAATAATAATAATAATAATAATAATAATAATAATAATAATAATAATTATATTTCCTTTCCTCATTGGGCTATTATTCCCTATTGGAGCCCTTGGGCTTATAGCATCTTGCTTTTCCACCTAAGGTTGTAGCTTAGCTAGCAATAATAATAATAATAATAATAATAATGATAATAATAATAATAATAATAATTATATTTCCTTTCTTCACTGGGCTATTATTCCCTGTTGGAACCCTTGGGCTTATAGCATCTTGCTTTTCCACCTAGGGTTGTAGCTTAGCTAGCAATAATAATAATAATGATAATAATAATAATAATAATAATTATATTTCCTTTCCTCACTGGGCTATTATTCCCTGTTGGAACCCTTGGGCTTATAGCATCTTGCTTTTCCACCTAGGGTTGTAGCTTAGCTAGCAATAATAATAATAATAATAATAATAATAATAATAATAATTATATTTCCTTTCCTCACTGGGCTATTATTCCCTGTTGGAGCCCTTGGGCTTATAGCATGTTGCTTTTCCACCTAGGGTTGTAGCTTAGCTAGCAATAATAATAATAATAATAATAATAATAATAATTATATTTCCTTTCCTCATTGGGCTATTATTCCCTATTGGAGCCCTTGGGCTTATAGCATGTTGCTTTTCCACCTAGGATTGTATCTTAGCTAATAATAATAATAATAATAATAATAATTATATTTCCTTTCCTCACTCGGCTATTATTCCCTGTTGGAGCCCTTGGGCTTATAGCATCTTGCTTTTCCACCTAGGGTTGTAGCTTAGCTAGCAATAATAATAATAATAATAATAATAATAATAATAATAATTATATTTCCTTTCCTCATTGGGCTATTATTCCCTATTGGAGCCCTTGGGCTTATAGCATCTTGCTTTTCCACCTAGGATTGTAGCTTAGCTAATAATAATAATAATAATAATAATAATAATAATAATTATATTTCCTTTCCTCACTGGGCTATTATTTCCTGTTGGAGCCCTTGGGCTTATAGCATGTTGCTTTTCCACCTAGGGTTGTAGCTTACCTAGCAATAATAATGATAATAATAATAATAATAATATTATTCCCTTTCCTCATTGGGCTATTTTTCCCTGTTGGAGCCCTTGGGCTTATAGCATCTTGCTTTCCCACCAAGGGTTGTAGCTTAGCTAATAATAATAATAACAATAATAATAATAATAATGATAATAATAATAATAATAATAACAAGATAATTTCGCTCCTCAAACGTGCAACAACTTACTTCATCGATACTTCGGACGCAGAAGTTGTCTGTGAGAGAGCGGCGTGAATGGCGTAGGCCTTCCTGTGTTTTTTCTTCAGTGCTTCGAAATAGGATGGGATGGCTTCGATCAGGAGTCCTCTCCAGCCCAGCTCCCTCTCGAAGAAGATCGAATTACTCAGGCTCTCTCCATCTGCAGCGCCAACCTCAACGAAGAACCCGTCTTTCTGAATCAAGGATATGGACCATTAACCTTGACCATGATCTTTGAACACACAGTACACTGTTAAAAATTTGGCTTTAAAAAAAAGGTAAAAATCATGGAATAAATGTTGCAGGGTATTTACCGTTTTTAAAAACTGATATATGGACTTGAAGGAGTGATATTACTGACACCAACCCACAAGAGATAATATCGAAGTAGGGTAAAAATTATGGTCGCCTGTATTTTACTGAAATGCGGCTGAGAACAGTATATTTTTACTGAGAATTTCCCATTAACATTACGGTTTTTTTCCATAGCATAGTTTATTAGTGATATATTCCAATACTTCATCTCCTCCTACAGCTATTAACGCAAAGGGCCTCGGTTATATTTCGCTAGTCGTCTCTATCTTCAGCTTTTAAATCAATTCTTCGCCATTCATTCAATATCCAACTTTAGGCTTCATTTTTTTGCCTTTCCAAGAATCTTTTATTGCAATTCCTTGTTATAATGTATCTGTTTTCTTTTCTTCACAATTCCATGATTGCAAGTCTGAACTGATAAAAAATGTTTCCATTATTTATGTGTACATAGCCATGAAAGTCCAAAAGATACACTAAGGTCATCGCTAAAAAAATTCTACAATTCCAAGACAAGTTTTACCTTCTTTCCTCATTCCCCTCGGTAGAATAAAGCTGATTTTCCAAGTCAATTGTATGGCAGGTATTCTGAAGTGCTATAGTCATTTCTTTTTAGCGAGGCAGATATGCACCGACTCGGAGCGGTGCCCTTTTAGCTCGGAAAAGTTTCCTGCTCGCTGATTGGTTGGACGAGATAATTCTAACCAATCAGATAGCAGGAAACGTTTCCGAGCTAAAGGGGCACCGCTGCAAGTCAGTGCAATGCGCATCATTAAGAAAAATTGGTTAAAGGTCTGCAGTTAATTCTGTCAGACTTGCCTTCTCCATCATAAGGCTCAGCACTACATACCATTTAAGAAGTTTTATTCCATCTACAACTAGATTATGGAATGACCTTCCTAATCAGGCAGTAGAATCTGTGGAACTTCAGAAGTTCAAACTTGCTATTTATTTATTTATTTTTATTTTTTTTTTAATGATTGGTATTGATCTTAAGATATTTTACATTTTTATTCCATCTTCTCAGTTTATTCAATTCAGTATTCCCTTTCCTCACTGGGCTATTTTCCTTGTTGGAGCCCTTAGGTTTGTAGCATCCAACTAGAGTTATATATAATAATAACAATAATAATAATAATAATAATAATAATAATAATAACAACAAAATTAATAATAATAATAATAATAATAATAATAATAATAATAATAATAATAATAACAACAAAATTAATAATAATAATAATAATAATAATAATAATAATAACAACAACAAAATTAATAATAATAATAATAATAATAATAATAATAATAATGATGATGACAGAAGGTAATCTCTCGGTTGAAGAGGAGTTGTCCAGTGAACAAACATCCCATTCATCATAAAATTATATTTAGATTAAATTCAAAGGTAATTCGATTATACTCACCATTCCTCTCAGCATTTCATTCGCAATTCTTGACTGGTTGAATTGCGAAAAGTGAACTGCGCCAGACCTTGCAAGTTTGTAAGGTTGAACCGATGGAGGAACCAATAATTCGCGACGAATGTATTCGATCAGTCTTGGGTCTTCCTGGTCTGCTCCCTGAAAAAAAAAAAAAAAAAAAAAAAAAACGTAAGATTTTCTGACATGTGGTGACATTACGTTACTTTTATTTTGACATACTAAAGGAAATACCAGCTGAGATTAACAGTCCCTGTTGAACTGAAAATCATTGATTTTTATTTTGACATACTAAAGAAAATATCAGCTTTTGACAGTATTTTTATGCTGGTGATAATTAACACCTTCGTTCAACTGAAAATTATAGATTTTCATTTGACAGTATTTTTAAGCTGGTGATAATTAACACCTTCGTTCAACTGAAAATTATAGATTTTCATTTGACAGTATTTTTAAGCTGGTAATAATTAACACCTTCGTTCAGCTGAAAATTATAGATTTTCATTTGACAGTATTTTTATGCTGGTGATAATTAACACCTTCGTTCAACTAAAAATTATAGATTTTCATTTGACAGTATTTTTATGCTAGTGATATTAACACCTTCGTTCAACTGATAAGGATAGATTATCAATTGACGGTATTCTGAAACCAATAATGCTATATATCTCG
>NC_090742.1:12521315-12533815 GCF_036898095.1 Palaemon carinicauda
TAAGGTATACAGTTGACTTGGCTATCCGGCTATCAAAGATACACAAGTACGTAGCCTTTTGGTATTCTATGGTAAAATTATCATTAAACCCCTCTTTCTTCTTCTTCTTCTTCTTTTGAGGGACTTTTTGCTTTGGCTTTGGGGTGGACCGTAGTCCCTACCGGCTGTCCTGCCTGCCATCGCTTAGACCCCGGTAGGGTATGTTTGTGTGTTGTACCAGCCACCATCGCCCTTCCTCCCAGCAGCGAGAAATTGTTATTCACTAAAAGTTATGCCGTTTCTCATCACTTTATATAAGTTTTTCTAACAAATTCATAGCAAAATTATCCTGACAACTCTTATTCCAGCCGCTTTCTTATATTATTATTATTATTATTATTATTATTATTATTATTATTATTATTAAGATACAACCCTAGCTGGAAAAGCAAGATGTTATAAGACCAAGGGCTCCAATAGGGTAAAATAGCCTAGTGACTTAAGGAAATAAGGAAATAAATAACCGATATGAAAAAAAAAATCAATGAAATATTTTTAGAAACAGTAAAAACATCAAAACAGATATATCATATATAAACTATTAAAAAGATTTTTGTCAGCCTATTCAACATAAAAACATTTGCTGCAAAATACCTTTTAAACATTGAATGTACGGTGCTACATAATCACAGACCCAAAGAGATATTCTTTATATGTTAACTTCTGCCCGGCCAAGGATTCGAACCTTAATGCGCTGTAGAAAAAAGAAAAAAAGGTTAACGGTTGACATAAGTATGTAAAGTTTGACCTTTTCGTGATAATATCAAATTCCCTCTGTCCTACAAAGGATTCGAACCTTAGCACCTTTTCCCAGCCGACTTATCGAAGACTGAATCTTGTAACTCAAACGTATTATCTAAAACATTGACATCGTATAAAAAAAAGATTTCAACAGGAGTTGAAAAAAGGATAAGATTTGACGTAAATTGCACAGGCTCTTTTCTTTAATGGAAACACAAATATCTCTGAATATCAAATTCACTCTGCCAGAACCACAAGATGACCCTAGAAATTCACCTCTGTTGAAGAAACCTCAAAGTGACGTCATCTTAACAGCTGAACAACTATGATTTTCATTTAACTTTTGACCAGATCTGATCTGGTAGTTATGGTGGCCGACGTGGTAACGTCCCTGACTGGTAATCGCCAGCCTGGGGTTCGAGTCCCACTCAAACTCGTTAGTTTCTTTGGTCGCTGCAACCTCATCATCCTTGTGAGCTAAGGATAATTGACGGAGCCTATAGGTCTATCTGCTGAGTCATCAGCATCCATTGCCTGGCCCTCCCTGGTCCTAGCTTGGATAGAGAGGGGGCTTGGGCGCTGATCATATGTATATATGGTCAGTTTCTAGGGCATTGTCATGCTGGATAGGACAATGCCGCTGCCAATTGCCTCTGACATTCATGAGCGGCCTTTTAAACCTTTAAACTTCAAATGTTTAAACTTGTTGCAAATGCTTTCCTGATGAGCAGGATGACATAGGCCTATATTTATTACTATTGTTATTATCATTATTATTATTATTATTTCAAGCTAAGCTACGACGATATTTGGAAAAGCAGGATGCTATAAGCCCAGGGGCCCCAAAAGGAAAAATTAGCCCAGTGAGGAAAGTAAACAAGGAGAAATAAGATATTTTAAGAACAGTAGCAACACTGAAATAAATATTTCCTATATAAACTATAAAATCTTTAACAAAAGAAGAGGAAGTGAAATAAGATAGAATAATGTGCCCAAGTGTACCCTGAAGCCTTATCTGTTTAACGTTGTTACAAAACTTTATGAAATTTATAATCTTTTATCTTATATCAATTTTAGTCTTTTTATTTTGATGCATCATTTCCGCACTGGGCTACTATCACTGTTGGAGCTATTGGGCTTGTAGCATCATCCTTTACTAATTTTGGGTTTACCTTGGCTCAATCAAGTTGTACATCTGTTTACAACTGATTGATCATACGTGGGGTGTAAATTATTTTCCTCATTGGTAACAACAGTGTGCTTGCGCAATACATACTTACATTACATCATGGGTATAATTTGCTTATATATTTTGCAACAAGACATAGTTGTAAGGACTCATTTCAACGTTTACATGTTTAGTTTTCGCAATGAAATCGCTTAACAGTTTCAAAGTTTGTAATTTTCATCTATAGTAATACTCTTCTCAACTTTCTAGGGTTGTGGTGGCCGATGTTGTAACGTCTGTGAGTGGTGAACGCCAGACTGGGGTTCAAATCCCGCTCTAAACTCGATACTTCACTTACTGTACTTACTTTAAGGGCTGCTTATCTGGTCCTGTACAGCTGGGGAACTTAACTCTCTACAGGACCTCCACGATAGTTTCTTTGGTAGGTGCAGCCTCACCATCCTTGTGACTTAAGGCTAGGGGGTTTGGGGGAGCCTATAGGTCTATCTGCTGAGTCATCAGCAGCCGTTGCCTCGCTCTCCTTAGTCCTAGCTTAGATTTAGAGGGGGTTTGGGCGCTGATCATATGTAGATATGGTCAGTCTCTAGGGCATTGTCCAGCTAGCTATGGTATTGTCACTGTCCCCGTCTCTTCCATTCTTGAGACGCCTTTAATTATGAAATTATTTTGCACTGATGATTGTTCTTAATGAAGTTCCTCAATCCCTTATTTCATTATTATTATTATTATTGTTATTATCATTATTATTACTAGCCAAGCTACAACCCTAGTTGGAAAAGCAAGATGCTATAAGCCCAAGGGCTCCAGCTGAGAAAAGTCTATATAAGTGGAAGGATCTGTTCTGTAGTTTCCTCTATTATCCATATTACATTTATTATTATTATTTTTATTATCATTATCATTATTATTATTACGATTATTATTATTATCATTATTATTGTTATTATTATTATTATTATATCGTCATAGTTCAAAGATTTTGGGGCTATTAAAGCGTTTCGCGGAATTTCACTGGTTCAGATACCATTAAAGAATGCATCAAGCGTCTTCGTGAAATGTTCTTTTAGAAGATCTAGCCAATGCAGAACCTCTTTCTTCTTCTTCTTCTTCTTTTGAAGGACTTTTTGCTTTGGCTTTGGGGTGGACCGTAGTCCCTACCGGCTGTCCTGCCTGCCATCGCTTAGACCCCGGTAGCGTATGTTTGTGTGTTGTACCAGCCACCATCGCCCTTCCTCTCAGCAGCGAGAAATTGTTATTCACTAAAAGTTATGCTATTTCTCATCAATTTATATAAGTTTTTCTAACAAATTCGCAGCAAAATTATCCTGACAACTCTTATTCCAGCCGCTTTCTTATATTATTATTATTATTATTATTATTATTATTATTATTAACTAAGATACAACCCTAGTTGGAAAAGCAAGATGTTATAAGCCCAAGGGCTCCGATAGGGTAAAATAGCCCAGTGAGGAAAGGAAATAAATAACCGATATGAAAAAAAAATTATGAAATATTTTAGTAACAGTAAAAACATCTAAACAGATATATCATATATAAACTATTAAAAAGATTTTTGTCAACCTATTCAAAATAAAAACATTTGCTGCAATTTGAACTTTTGAAATTCTACCGATTCAACTACCCGATTAGGAAGATCATTCGACAACTTGTATCGACTCAGTTTTTCCACCACGTGAAAACTGAAAGCATTTTTTTTTCTTAGATTGTTCCAAAACTTGGTGTCCCAACCATAAAAAAAAAAAAATACTTTGTTTCATTGTGGTGGAAAAAAAACTGAATCGACTGGTAGTTGTTCATTGGCTACTTTCTTCTTGGTAAGAGTAAAGGAAACCCTTTTATCTATGGCAAGCAGCTCTTCTATGAGAAGGACACTCCAAAATCAAACCATTGTTCTCTAGTCTTGGGTAGTGCCATATCCTCTGTGCCATGGTCTTCCACTGTTTTGGGTTAAAGTTCTCTTGCTTGAGGGTACACTCGGGCACACTATTCTATCTTATTTTTATTCCTCTTGCTATGTTAAAGCTTTTATAGTTTATATACTACCACTAGATAGTTATGAGGTCCTTTGACTGGCCAGACAGTACTACATTGGATCTTTCTCTCTGGTTTCGGTTCTTTCCCTTTGCCTACACAGACACCGAATAGTCTGGCCTATTCTTTACAGATTCTCCTCTGCCCTCATACACCTGACAACACTGAGCTTACCAAACAATTCTTCTTCTCCCAAAGGGTTAACTACTGACTGTAATTGTTCAGTGGCTAATTCCCTCTTAGTAAGGGAAGAAGAGGCTCTTTAGCTATGGTAAGCAGCTCTTCTAGAAGGAAACTCCGAAATCAAACCATTGTTCTCTAATCTTGGGTAGTGCCATTGCTTCTGTACCATGGTCTTCCACTGTCTTGGGTTAGAGTTCTCTTGCTCGAGGGTACACTCGGGCACATTGTTCTATCTAGTTTGTCTTCCTCATGTTTTAAGTTTTTATAGGAAATATTTATTTCAATGTTTTACTGTTCTTAAAATATCTTATTTTTCCTTGTTTCCCTTCCTCACTGGGCTATTTTCCCTGTTGGGGCCCCTGGGCTTATAGCATCCTGCTTTTCCAACAGGGGTTGTAGCTTAGCATTTAATAATAATAATAATACTTAATTACTTCTCTTGTAGTGTATTTATTTCATTATTTCCTTTCCTCGCTGGGCTATTTTCCTTGTTGGAACCCTTGGGCTTATAGCATCTTGCTTTTTTCGAATAGGGTTGTAGCTCAGCAAACAATAATAATAATAATGATAATAATAATAATAATAATAACAAGATAAGAAAGTAACTCAAACATGTATTTCATTTCTCTCTCTCTGATTTCAGTCTCTCTGATGGCATCCAACTGATTTGTTTACAAGAACAGACGAACATCGTAAACGAAACAGCAACATTTCTTTCTTTCTCGTGTTGCTTAAAGGTTATTGAGCTAATTTAATCAGAATTGATGTTCCTTCTCATTTCACAGATGTGCCGAGAGAGTAATGACATAGGAATCGCATGTTTCTTCATTATGAGAAAAACATTGTGTGCAGAAACACAGCTCGCATGTACTTGTGTATACCTTTTTAAATGTCAATGTTTCCTTCTAACTTTTCCGGCAGATTTTCCGTTCAAACAATCCTAGCAATATATATATATATATATATATATATATATATATATATATATATATATATATATATAAACATTTATATATACATATGTATAAATACAAATATATATATATATATATATATATATATATATATATATATATATATAATGTATATAAATATATATGTATATGTATATAAACATCTATATATATATATATATATATATATATATATATATATATATACATATATATATATGCTGCCATTTCTAGTGTCCACTGCAGGGTAAAGTAAACTTACTATACACTACACCAGTAACTTTCTAATAACTTTCAGTAAGTGATCTCCAATATAGGGTCTTTGGAATTACAGTTAAATGAAAGATTAAAAAAAGCAAGTCAGACAATGGCTAGGTTAAATAAAATTTGGAAATCAAATTGCCTGAAATTACACATAAAAATCAGGCTTTATATCAGTTTAGTGAGATCGGTGTTACTGTATGGACATGAGTGTGGTATGACAATGAAACAATATCCAACAGATTTTGTAGATTAGAGAACAAAGGCTTCAGAAGAATAATGGGAATTAAATGGCAGGGCAGGATTAAAAATGAAACTATAAGAGAGATTACCTGAGTGCCATATGTGGATGAGATTATCATGAGGGGTAGATGGAGATTGTTTGAGCATGCTCTTCGCACTCCCCAAGAGAGATTAGTTCACCAAACTTTCAACTGGGCTCCACAAGGCACTAAAAGAGTTGGAAAACCCAGACCTACATGGCTAAGGACTATGAAACGTGAAGTACGAGATGATGAATGGAGAAGTATTGATTTAAAAGCTGAAGATAAAGACGACTTTCGAAATCTAACCGAGGCCCTTTGCGTAAATAGGCGTAGGAAATGATGATGTATTATTTATATATAATATATATATGTTTATATGTACAGTAAATACTGTATAAATATATGTATATATATACATTTATATTTATATATGGACTGTGTGTATATATATATATATATATATATATATTGTATATACATATATATATATATATATATATATATAAGGAATATATATATATATATATATATATATATATATATATATGTATATATATATATATATATATTTATATATATATATATATATATATATATATATATTTATATATACTGTATATATATATATATATATATATATATATATATATATATATATACATATATATATATATTGGTATGTATATATGCATCTATGTACATATATATGTGCATATATATATATATATATATATATATATATATATATATATATATATATATATATATATATATAAACTATATATACCTCTTGATATCGAGATTCTCTCTCTACCTTGGGACCAGAGACCCAAGGGGGAATCAACTTTTATGACAATAGCTTGTGGTCAGTCATGGAATCGAACCCGGGCCCAAAGACTAAGGTTCCAGTGATATACCATATCTTTGTGGCTAGATGGTATGTCACTGGAACCTCAGTTTCTTGGGCCGGAGTTCGATTCCCTGGTCGATCAGAAGATATTATCATTAAAGTTGATTCCCCCTTGAGCCTTTGATCCCGAGGTATAGAGAAAACAGATATTAAGATGCATGTATGGCTTATATGAATGTATACGAAAAACTCGTATAAATGTGCAAAAAAATATCATATTCATACATATATATATGTGTGTACATAAAAAGAACTAGATGCAAGATATATATATATATATATATATATATATATATATATATCTTGTATCTATTTCTTTCTATGTACATACATATATATATGTATAAATATGATATTTATTTGCATATTTATACGGGTTTTTCGTATACATTCATATAAGCCATACATGCATCTTAATATCTGTTTTCTCTATACCTCGGGATATATATATATATATATATATATATATATATATATATATATATATATATATATATATATATATATAGGCGTATCCCTTCTCGTCTGCTAAGGTACCGAGTGAAGGACAAACCGTGGTTCAATGATGATTGTAGACGTGCTTATTTGGAGAAGCAGGAGGCCTATCATCTTTGGAAGGGTAACAGATCAGATTTGACCTGGAATAACTATACTCAGCTTCGAGCTTTTGCTGAGAGAGTTTATGCCTCAACTGAAAAGGAATACAATTTAACCATAAAAGAAACCCTTTCTGGTACAAATCAGGAACAAAAATGTCTGAAAAATTAATGGATTTCTTTCCCAAGTATGGTCTCCCTCGTGTAATTCAGACCGACTGTGGGACGAATTTCACGAGTAAGGTATTTAGGGGTAAGTGTGCTGAACTGGCCATTCAGCATGTTATCAGCGTACCTTATCACCAGGAGAGTCAAAGAGTGGTGGAAAGGTTCCACCAAACCCTCAAGTCTATCCTGAAAAATCATTGTTATGATCAAGATAGTGACTGGGACAAAGCCCTCCCTTTTGCCCTCTTTGCTATCAGGAATCACCCTAACTCTTCCACTGGTGTAGCTCCTTTCGAGTTGGTATTTGGGCACAAGGTTCGTGGACCATTGGAAATTGTTTTTGAAATGCTCAAATCCAACCGGAAGGAGGAAATAAATGTTAAAAGATTTGTGTAAGACTTGAAGGGAAGAATGGTTAGGGCCTGGAAGTTTGCCAGGGAAATTTGGAACGGTCCCAGTCAGTAATGAAGAACAACTTTGACAAAAAGGTAAGGGTACGTTCATTTGAACCTGGGGAGCTGGTTTTTGTGCTGAGTATGGACCCGGTTAGTTTTCTCGAACCAAGATAAAAGGGCCCTTGGAAGGTTTTGAGGAAACTGTCAGAGGTTAACTATGAAATTGAAGCTCCCGGTTCAAGCCGTAAATGTAGAATATTTCATGTTAATCGTCTGAAACCTAATATTGGTAAGCAAGGTGATCCATTAGCGATAGTGTCCGAGCCTGTGTCTGTGGTATTGGATGTGCCTCCCGAGGACTCTGACGAGTTAGGGTGTCAGTTTCCTTCGGATGCATTGGGTAAAAATATGCAAAATTTGGAGATGTTAAAAAGTAGTTTAGATCATTTAGATGTTAACAAACGGGAAGATGTGCTTAATTTGATTTATTCCTTTTCAGATCTTTTTCAGGATGCTCCAGGTAGGACAAATATTTCAATTCATGTCGTTGATGTAGGAGATGCTTCCCCTGTGAAGCAGAGTCCTTACCAGCTGAACCCAGTAAAATGGGATTTGGTCAGTAAGGAGGTAGAGTATATGTTGAAACATAACCTTATTCAACCATCTGTAAGTCCCTGGAGTTCTCCTATTGTATTAGTAAAGAAAGCAGATGGTAAGTTCCGCATATGTGTGGACTACCGTAAAGTGAACACCAATACAAAAAATGATTCTTTTCCTCTCCCTCGTATTGATGATTGTCTGGATTGGGTTGGTTCTGCCAAATTTATTACTAAGCTGGATCTTTTAAAGGATTATTGGCAAGTTCCACTGTCCGACCGACCTCGTGAAATAACCGCATTTGTCACTCAGTTTGGCATATACGAGTGTAAGGTTATACCCTTTGGCATGAAAAATGCTGCATGTACTTTTCAAAGGCTCATGAATAAGGTAATTTGTGGTTTGGAAGGAGTGGAAATTTATACTGATGACTTGGTAGTATATAGTAATGACTGGGATGCCCACATGTTAAGGTTACGTAAGGTTTTTGAAGCCGTTAGGTCTGCAGGGTTAGTTGTTAATTAGGCTAAGTGCGAATTGGGCCAGGCCAAGGTTTGTTATTTGGGTCTCGATGTTGGTTTAGGTCAGGTGGCACTGAAACAAGCTAATCTCGAGGCAATTATAAATTTGAAAAGGCCTGATAATGTTAGAGAGGTAAGAAGAGTGCTGGGCATGATGGGTTATTACCGCAGATTTTTGCGTAATTACTCTAATCTTGCTCAGCCTTTTCCTAGTTTATTAGAAAAAGGAAAAAAGTTCTGGTGGTTGGATCAGTGTGAAAAATCTTTTAATAAACTTGAATCAGTATTAATTACTAACCCCATTTTGACTTCCCCAGATTTTCAGAAGCCTTTTATTTTAGCAGTAGATGCTAGTGACGTCGGCATTGGAGGTGTCCTTTTTCAGAGAAAGAAGGATGGTGTTCATCCTGTGTCTTACTATAGTAAAAAGCTTCTGCGGCAGAAAAAACGTTACTCCACTATAGAAAAGGAAGCTCTTTCTTTGGTCCGCGCTCTTAACTATTTCAAGCCGTACGTGACAAATTTTTCTTTCCTAGTTGAGATATGGACGGATCACAATCAACTGGTTTTCATCGAGCGGATGAAGGGAGCAAACCAGAGGATTTTGCGCTGGGCCCTTTTTCTGCAGGAATTCAATTTGGTTATAAAACATATTAAAGGGACTGACAGCAAAATTCCTGATACCCTTTCTAGAATTTAGTGTGCTTGCCTGATCCTTCTCATACGCCGCCTTGCTCGTATCTCCTTTGAGGTTTTATAAAAAAAAATATTTTAGCTTTGTAGATAAAGTTTAGGAGGTTTCTTTGAATGGTATACACTCTAGTGTTTTATAGAGGTCCCCCTAAATTAATTATTGATTTGTCCCAATATACTAAGACTTTTAATTGTATAATAATATATATGACTTTTTGGACTATAAAACCGGTGTATTGTAGGTTAAGGTGTATGTCTGTGGGCGTACCTGTAAGTTTATTCAGGTTTAGTTGGGTAGGTTTGTTTCCATAGAATTGGAGATTTTTGACCAAGTAGGGTAATGTTGCATCTTTAAGAATTATGGTAAGCTATATATAGCTTTTGGTTTATATTCTTTATACTTATTGTTCTTACTTTACAGGTGCATTTCCATTTTTATATAAAAAAAACATAATAATTTTTCTGTTTAATTTTTTTTTTTTCTTCGGGGAGGAATGTATTATGTATTAACGTAATTTTTGCTTTAATTTACGTCACCCTTCTTACTGCATTTTTGTTTTATGTAAAATTAGTATAAGATTTAGTTTATAAGGCTTTAAGTTGTAAATTTAATTTTTTTCTTTTGAAGTGCTGTTTTAACCTCCTCCCCACTCGCTTAAAAATCTATAAGTGTCTAGTTTAACGCTTGTTTCTTTTCTGTGTTTTTCGAGTCCTTGGTGAGAAGAGACACCTGTGTTTACATGCGAGGATGTTCCTCGATGGCTAAAAGACACAGTTCGAGCTTCAGGCTCCCAGGACCTACTGCAGCAGCTTGCTTATGTGAGCTTTTTGAGGATTGAGACACCAACGGTTGACGGCTTTTAGCAGGTGTATAAACTGTGGTGATTCCTGTGTGTTCTCTTCTGCGGTTCGCAGCGCCGACGTAGGAATCCCGGCTTTCAAGGTGGACACAGGAGAGACACCACCGTCAACGCATCCTCGACATAGACAGGTGCGGGAGCTTTGGAGCTCGTGGTGGCATGTAGGGAGGCAGTTGCCAGGTAGGAGATCTTGTGTACCTTTTTCTTGGGTTTTTGCTCTATTTCCCTCCCTTTAATGAGGAGTCCTGCTGAGCTGCACTCCCTATGGTAGCTAAGTGTTTGTGAAGTCGCTACCTTGGTTGGAGTAGGAGGTGAATTCATCCAGCCCCAAAGAGTGTGAGAATAAGTATATATTTTGTGTTTTGTGTGTGTTTAATTTCTAAGTTATCTGACTCTCTCGTTGAGAGTGTGGCGTTTCACTTTGGGGGAATTTTGTTAATATTAAGCCCTGTCTCGGTGTGTGCCTTTTTATGCATTAATGTTCATGTGGTGGGTTGTTAATTGTTAATTGGTATTTGTTAAGTGTTAGTTATTAATAGTTAGTTGTAAGTTGTTAATTCAAATTGTTAGTTGTCACACGGTTGACTGTTCTAAAAATTGTTGTTATTAAATATTGTCAAGTTTTCCCAAGTGTTTTCGTTTCCGCTGACCATTTTACTGCCTGATATTTTTGTAAACACTGACCTCTCTTATCGTGCAATAAGAACTTGCACCACGGCCCGACAAGGGTCGTAACACACATATATATATAAATATATATATATATATATATATATATATATATATATATATCTATACATATATCTATATATATAACTATATATATATATATATATATATATATATATATATATATATATACAGTATATATATTAGAGCTCATTGCCACACACAGTAAGTTAAAATCACAAGATTCACGCTTCAACATATAAGTAAGAAAAGAAGTACTATACTCGGAGCAGTTATGGCTAAGGTGCCTTTATAGAATTTATAAACACCTTTACTTTGTTATAATATACAAACAAATACTGAAAATTAAGGTGAGGAAATTACTCATCCCTATTTCGCACTCTCATGTAATCAGAAAGTGTAAGTCTACTTTTGCAGAGGACGAGAAATGGCTGCATTTGTTGTTGTTGTTGTTGTTGTTGTTGTTGTATGTATGTATTATTATTATTATTATTATTATTAGGTAAGCCACAACCCTAGTTGGAAAAGCAAGATGCCATAAGGCAAAGGGCTCTAACAGGGAAAATAGCCCAGTGAGGAAAGAAAATAGGGAAATAAATAAACGATATGAGAAATAATGAACAATTTAAATATAATATTTTGAAAACAGTATCAACATCAAACATATATTTCATTTATAAACTATAAAAAGGCTTACGTCAGGCTTAAACACATGTGCTGCAAATGTGAACTTTTGAAGTTCAACCGATTCAACCACCCGATTAGGAAGATCATTCCACAACTTATCATAGCAGGTTATATGCATTATATCAATTTGAAATAATAGTTATAAAAATAATTGCCAAAATTAAACACCTCTTATTTTCATGCTTTGGCGTATTGACTGTTGTCTGCTGAATACACAGGTAAGTACTGCAATGTAACTGTTCAGTGGCTACTTTCCTCTTGATATGGGTAAAAGAGACTCTTTAGCTATGGTAAGCAGCTCTTCTAGGAGAAGGACGATCCAAAATCAAATTATTGTTCTCTAGTCTTGGGTAGTGCCATAGCCTCTGTACCATGGTCTTCCATTGCCTTAGGTTATAGTTCTCTTGCTTGAGGGTACACTCGGGCACACTATTCTATCTGATTTCCCGTCTTCTTATTTTATTTTAAAGTTTTTATAGTTTATATATAAAATATCTATTTTTATGTTGTTACTCATCTTGAAATATTTTATTTTAACTCTTAATTTCTTCTCTTGTAGTTTCCTTATCTCCTTTCCTTACTGGGCTATTTTTCATGTTGGAGTCCTCGCACTTATAGCATTCTGCTTTTCCAACTAGGTTTATAGATTAACAAATTATAATAATAACAACACACCCACCTAAAATTCTGTATGTGAGT
>NC_090742.1:12551021-12581021 GCF_036898095.1 Palaemon carinicauda
ATTAGTATTATTATTATTATTACCAGCTAAGCTACAACCCTAGTTGGAAAAGCAAGACGCCATAAGCCCAAGGGCTCCAGGGAAAAATAGCCCAGTGAGGAAAGGAATTAAGGAAATAAATAAGCGATATAAGAAGTAAAGAACAATTAAGATAAACTATTTTAAAAACAATAATAACATTAAAACAGACATTCTTCATATCCTTTGTTCATGCTTGAACTTTTAACTCAATACTTCTCCATTCATCATCTCCTACTTCGCGCTTCATAGTCCTCAGCCATGTAGGCCTGGGTTCTTCCAACTCTTCTACTGCCTTGTGGACCCCAGCTGAACGTTTGGTGAACTAATCTCTCTTGGGGAGTGCGAAGAGCTTGCCCAAATCATCTCCATCCAACTTTCATCATGATTTCATCCATATATATTTATATATATATATATATATATATATATATATATATATATATATATATATATATATATATATACTTTGTATATATATATATATATATATTTATATATATATATATATATATATATAAATATATATACATACATACTGAATATATATATATATATATATATATATATATATATATATATATATTTATATGTGATCTTACATGGATTATTTTATATAGTGCTTCATACGGACCTCAAAGGCATTTAAAAATATATTCTAACAGTTTGAGTTTGCCAAATTGTGGTCCCTAATTCTCCTCTCCCCATTCTGGAAACCTGAAATTGCTTCCCCCCCCCCAACCCCCTGCCTGTGTAAGAACCCCTGTTCTATATAATACATATATTGTTAACTCTTTTACCCCCATGGACGTACCGGTAGGTCCTTGCAAAAAAATGCTATAAATTGATAATTTTTTGAGAAAATTCAGACATTTTCCAAGAGAATGAGACCAACCTGACCTCTCTATGGCAAAAATTAAGGCTGTTAGAGCAATTTAAAAAATATATACTGCAAAATCTGCTGGGGGAAAAAATAACCCCTTGGGGGTTAAGGGTTGGAAATTTCCAAATAGCCTGGGGGTAAAAGGGTTAATAACCACAGAATCATGAAAAACAGAATATGAGATGTCATAGCTCGAGTCTCAATAGATTAACTTTTATACGACATGGTGATGTTGCCTTATCAGTCAATCTTAGAAGTGTCATCGGATGGCGTAAGTCAGGCTGTGCCATCGCAAATCTATACTCGAACAGGCACTCGATAGAGCACATACCTTCGCCAACGCCATTTTTGTCTACAAGAACACTAAAGTTGTGTGTATTTGATGGCAAAACACATTTGTCATCTAAATTTAACATCATGGCCTAAAATCTTTAATTTTCATGCAGTTTCTGCGAGTCCATTGACCCATTGACCTTTGCCCCCAACCGCTAACAGGGGTAATGATATCACTATATCATGTTGTATATCACAAGATAGGCAATTGAATTATGCACATTTTGGCTTTAGTTTCTTGCAAAGCAGATAAAAATTGGCCACCGTATGGCAAAAAGATGTAGTACGGTGTGTCTGACTAGTACAGCTTTACTAATTATGACAATACACGCAAATCGTTCCACCATGTTAAGGTGTCCCCACTCTGCTGGGATCCAGATATCAGGTAGAATAAGAGGTGAAGTCGCTTATAGATTCTTAGTTAAAATGTCTCCTAGTTTTTTCCAAGATGGAAAACACCCATACGTGTTACTAGATTTAGAATAAGTAAAATTTTTACACAGTAAATTCCTCACCTCAAGTTATTCCTGGTCAAACTCTTGAAGTCTCAGCTGACACATGGTCAACAGTGATAATTAAAATCATGATTGAGTTTGAATCGAGTGGTTTATTCCATCAAACACAATTTTAAATTCAGCTGCCGTACCCCATAGCAATGGTTTCGAAACACATTAAATTGGAAAGAGAAAACGAAGAATTCATCGGTGAAGATAATTTCATTCACTCTGCTGGGATCCAGATATCAGGTAGAATAAGAGGTGAAATCGCTAACTGCGGACTGGCCATGGTGGGAGACTTCTATCTGATCGTCCACAGCAAAGTAACCTAGTATGGGTGTCCCTGACTAGTAAAGCTTTGTTAATTATGATGATACACACAAATCGTTCCACCATGTTAAGGTGTCCCACTCTGCTGGGATCCAGACATCAGGTAGTTAAAATGTCTCCTAGTTTTTTTCCAAGATGGAAAACACCCATACGTGTTACTAGATTTAGAATAAGAAGTAAAATTTTTACACAGTAAATTCATCACCTCAAGTTATCCCTTGTCAAACTCTTGAAGTCTCAGCTGACACATGGTCAACAGTGATAATTAAAATCATGATTGACTTTGAATCGAGCGGTTTATTCCATCAGAAACAAAAATTCTTGATAATTAGACTAAGGATTGCTTCAAGCACAATTTTAAATTCAGCTGCCGTACTCCATAGCAATGGTTTCGAAACACATTAAATTGGAAAGAGAAAACGAAGAATTCATCGGTGAAGATAATTTCATTCAGTCTATGACTCCCATAATATGCCTGTTGCCGACAAGATAAGGCGGTGTGAAATATTGACGGATTTCGATGGAGTTATCTTAAATTTCAGATATCTAGATAACTTTATATTCTTATGATCAATTTCTAGGACTTCTGCGTAGGTAATATACTTCAGCCCCGTATATTTTCCCAGTGGTGGTGCTGGGGGCAGCTGGGCACGTCTTTGATTAACTGAAATGTCTATCGTATGGGTACAATGGTCAAAGTGTAAACATTATCCTTTGACATATCCAGTATTATATATCACCTAAACTTTTTTTCAGCTATGGCTCTTGGTCTAAGCTCCAGGCACTCTACTACCACGACAACGACGACCAAAACTTTAAGTGAGTACCTATAGTAGATGAAGACAGTCAGATTGCAATAAATATGATTTTTCTAAAGGTTAGATAGAGTCAAGCATCATCTTCAGGAGAAGAAATAAAAAAGTTTGATGTCTTGATATAGATAATTAAATAAAACTGACCTCAGAAACTCAGAAAAAAATATGCGTGAGCTATTGCTGATTTCATTGTATTCCCTAAAGCCCCGTCCACGCGGTCGAGCATATTCAACAGGCAAACAGTGATACCAGACCACAATAGGTTGTGAGAATTAAGTATTGATGGCGTCAGATGCTGGAAAACACAGGCAGAGGTCTGGTAACAG
Organism: Palaemon carinicauda; assembly: GCF_036898095.1. Lineage (NCBI taxonomy): Eukaryota > Metazoa > Arthropoda > Malacostraca > Decapoda > Palaemonidae > Palaemon > Palaemon carinicauda. The sequence continues at coordinate 12,554,224 of NC_090742.1, forward strand.
TGCTGCCAGATCCCTGTCTGTGGTTTTCCCGCTTCTGATGTCATCAACCATTATCCTCACTATCTATTGTTGTCTGGTATCACTGTTTGCCTGTCGAGCATGATTCATCGTGTGGACAGGGCTTTAAACAATATACATCTTATCAGATAGAAAACTTATTTATTTATTCATTTATTTTGTTTTTTGAAAAGTTATTTGATTCAGCATTTCTGAATGTAGAGTTCTAACAAAAATCGCAATATTTGCTTGTATTATGGAACTGATTAACCCATTTATTTAGAATCTCTATCATATTTTTGAAATCACGTGAAATTCCATATTTTGCACAAATTCCTTTCTCTAAATATATGCCCTTCTCCTAGAAGAGCTGCTTAGCATAGCTACTCTTACCAAGAGGAAAGTAGCCACTGAACAATTACAGTGCAGTAGTTAACCCCTTGAGCGAAGAGCTGTTTGATAATCTCAATGCTATAAGGACAGAGGAGAATATGTAAAGAATAAGCTAGACTAATCGGTGTATGTGTATATAAAGGGAAAAACCCATAACCAGAGAGAAGGATCCAATGTAATACTGTCTGGGCTGTCAAAGGACCCAATGATTCTCTGGCGGTATCTCAACGTGTGCCTGGTGCCCTGGCCAACCTACTACCTATCTACCGGTGGGGTACCAAAACCTTAACTAGACATTGAAATAACAAATGTATCCCAGCCTCTGGCGCAATTTCTATATATTTCATACTATGTGGCTGTACATTTGTGCTAGATATCAACATACACTAATTGCATCAAGCAAGCGTTAACACCTGTGCGCTGAAACAAGAAGGCATAAGGGCTTACTAAGAGGAACGTGGAAGTACATAACTTATAATATAACCCAAATTATTATTATTATTATTATTATTATTATTATTATTATTATTATAATTATAAGCTAAGCTACAATTCTAGTTGGAAAAGCAGAATGCTATAAGGCCAGGGACTCCATCAGGGAAAATAGCCCCATGAAGAAAAGAAACAAGGAAAAATAAAGTAATTCAAGAACAATAACAATATTAGAATATATATTTCCTGTACACACTATAAAAAAATTAACAAAACAATAGGAAAAGAGATGAAATATAACAGTGTGCCCGAGTGAACCCAAATGCCCCGAAGATAATCAAAACACGCAAAAAACTTGGTTTTATTTCACTAACCATTCCACCGAGGAACTCTTTGGCAATTTCTGACTGGCTGTGCTGAGAAAAGTGAACCTTATCGGGGTTTTCTATACTGTACTTGTGGACAGATGGTGGAACCAACAATTGACTTCGGATGTACTCTATCAGTACGGGGTCCTCTTGGTCTGCGTCCTGCAATAGGCAAATCATTTGAATCTGTTTCAATTTGTTTTATTACAGAATAGATCTATTTCTGAAGAGATAATCACTACCCATATTAAGATGGTTAATCTATTTCTGAAGAGATAATCACTACCCATATTAAGATGGTTAATCTGTTTCTGAAGAGATAATCACTACCCATATTAAGATGGTAAACCTATTTCTGAAGAGATAATCACTACCCATATTAAGATGGTTAATCTATTTCTGAAGAGATAATTAATACCCATATTAAGATTGTAAATCTATTTCTGAAGATATAATCACTGCACATGTTAAGATGGAGATTCTATTACTGAAGAGATAATTACTGCACATATTAAGATGGTAAATCTATTTCTGAAGAGATAATCACAACCTATGTTCAACTGGTGAATATATTTCTTAAAAGATAATCAGTATCCATGTTAAGATGGTAAATGTATTCCTGAAGAGATAATAATTGTCCAGGTTAACATGGTAAACATATGTCAGAAGAGATTATCACTACCCACGTTCAGATGGTGAAAATGTGCCTGAAGAGATAATCATTAACCATGTTGAGATGGTAAATCTATTTCTGAAGAGATAATCACTACCCACGTACAGATGCTAAATCTATTTCTGAAGAGATGATAAATCTATTTCTGAAGAGATAATCACTACCCACGTTCAGATAGTAAATCTATTTCTGAAAAGGTAATCACTATCCATGTTCAGATGGTAAATCTATTTCTGAAGAGATAATCAGTACTCTCGTTCTGATGGTAAATCTATTTCTGAAGAGATAATAACTTCCCACGTTCAGATGGTAAATCTATTTCTGAAGAGATAATTACTACCCACGTTCAGATAGTAAATCTATTTCTGAAAAGGTAATCAGTACCCACGTTCAGAAGATAAATCTATTTCTGAAGAGATAATCACTACCTACGTTCAGATGGTAAATTTATTTCTGAAGAGATAATCACTATCCACGTTCAGATAGTAAATCTATTTCTGATGAGATAATCACTACCCACGTTCAGAAGATAAATCTATTTCTGAAGAGATAATCACTGCCCATGTTAAGATGGTAAATCTATATATGAAGAGATAATCACTACCCACGTTCAGAAGGTATATCTATTTCTGAAGAGATAATCACTACCCACATTCAGAAGATAAATCTATTTCTGAAGAGATAATCACTATCCACATTCAGAAGATAAATCTATTTCTGAAGAGATAATCACTACCCACGTTCAGAAGATAAATCTATTTCTGAAGAGATAATCACTACCCACATTCAGAAGATAAATCTATTTCTGAAGAGATAATCACTATCCACATTCAGAAGATAAATCTATTTCTGAAGAGATAATCACTACCCACATTCAGAAGATAAATCTATTTCTGAAGAGATAATCACTGCCCACGTTAAGATGGTAAATCTATTTATGAAGAGGTAATCACTACCCATGTTAATATGGTCCAATTTCTGTAAAATTTATTTTATTTTACCAAATTGTATGAAAGATTTAAAGAAATGTTGACCATGTTCCCTCATCTGAGTAATGTGGATTCTCTTAATACAGGCATTTTCTACTATCAATCACAATAAATCATAATTTTAAAACTTTCCAATTATACAATAAGATTATTATTGTATAGATGATACTGAATAAACATAAGAATATGAGTAAATCACAAACTGAATTTTATATGGTTACCCTGAAGTCATATGGAGTCTGCACACATGTCAAGGAATTTTTAAAGGCAACCAGTTCATTTGACTTCGCCGTAGAACGGGAACGATCTGTAAGATACAAATAATGAGCATTGAACATTTTCTTTGGTAATCTTGAAAATTGTTAAAAATAGCTTATAATTCTGCACTATTTCAAATAGTTTTCGAAATATGATCCTCTTAGTAACTCTTAAAATGTACTCAACTTTGGATGATATTGGAAGTAGATTAAAGCGATTCTGTGGAATTGTTCATTACTCAATTTTAAATGACAGAGGCAAGGGACAGGGACATTGCCCTATCGAGCATGACAATGCCCTAGAGACTGACCATCCTTTCCACCCAAGCTAGGAGCAATGAAGGCCAGGCAATGGCTGCTGAAGACTCAGCAGATAGACCTATAGGCTCCCCCAAACCCCACATCACTAGCTCACAAGGATGGTGAGGTTGCAGTGACCAAAGAAACTAAGGAGTTTGAGCGGGACTCAAACCCCAGTCTGGCGTTCACCAGTCAGGGACTTTACCACATCGGACAGTAATTAAACTGGCTGGTCAGACGTAAATTGTATACCATGATAGTCTTATTTAAGTGTGATTCTTTCACAGTTTCAGATTTAAAGGTACACTTGGGCACACTGTTCTATCACGTTCCTCTTCCTCTTTTTTTTTTTTTTTTTTTTTTGCAAGTTTTTATAGTTTATATATGAAAGATATATTCTAATTTTGTTAATATTCTAAAAAAATATTTTATCTTAATAGTTAATTATTTCTCTTGTAGTTTACTTATTTCCTTATTTCTTTTCATCACTGGGCTATTTTCCGTGTTGGAGGCCTTGGGCTTATAGCCTCTTGCTTTTCCAACTAGGGTTGTAGATTAGCTAGTAATAATAATAATAATAATAATAATAATAATAAACAGAACAGACAGTACACTGTTAAAAATATGCCGTAAAAAGAAATAAAACTGGCAAAAATCGTGGAATAAATGTGGCCACACATTTACCGTTCTAAAAACGGATATATTGATGTAAAGGACTGACATTACGGTCACCAACACGTAAGATATAATAATAAAGTATGGGAAGATTACGGTCGCCCGTATTTTACTGAAATACGGCTGAGAACAGTATATTTTTACGGAGAATTTTCGATGTAAGTTACAGTTTTTTGTTTGTATCTTAATCTATGCGCTATCCCAAGTGTAAAGTCGATCACAAATAAAATATCTTCCGATTTTTGTATAGGATTGAATACATTGATGATCACTACCCACGTTCAGATGGTAAATCTATTTCTGATGAGATAATCACTACCCACGTTCAGATGGTAAGTCTCTTGTTGATCTTAAACATGACTTTTTTCATCTGTAATTGTTTTTTTTTTTATTATAAATATAGGTTCATTATTAGAATCTAACAGTTATGAGAATCAACTTTTTTTTTATGAACACTCAAACTTACCTATTGTACCTTCGTTGTCCTTATTTTTGTAAAGCATTGCTAATAATATAAGTAAAGCTCCTAATACGACAATCCATCGAAATGATCTCATCATCATTTTATTTGCTGTGCTGGAGTTGATTTTCCTGATAAAAGAAAGGTTGGATTAATACTGATTGATCATCATCATCATTATCTTCTCCTACGCCTATTGACGCAAAGGGCCTTGGCTAGATTTCACCAGTTGTCTCTATCCTAAGCTTTTAAATCAATACTTCTCCATTCATCATCTATCTCGCACTTCATTGTCTGCAGCCATGTAGGCCTAGGTCTTCCAACTCTTCTGAACGTTTGGTGAACTAATCTCTCTTGTGGAGTGCAAAGAGCTTACTCAAACCATCTCACCTCATCATGATCTCATCCACATATGGCACTCAAATAATCTCTCTTATAGTTTCATTTCTAATCCTGTTCTGCCATTTAACTCCCAATATCCTTTTGAGGGTTTTGTTCTCAAATCTACTAAATCTATTGGAGATTGTTTCATTGTCATACCATGATTCATCTCCATAGAGTAACACCGATATATAGTCTATTTTTTATATGTAATTTCAGGCACTTTGATTTCTTTCACTAAACTCTAATTCTAAAGACCCTGTATTGTAGGTAAGTTTGAGTGTTCATAAAAAAAAAGTTGATTCTCATAACTGTTAGATTCTAATAATGAACCTATATTTATAATAAAAAAAAAAAAACAATTACAGATGAAAAAAGTCATGTTTAAGATCAACAAGAGACTTACCATCTGAACGTGGGTAGTGATTATCTCATCAGAAATAGATTTACCATCTGAACGTGGGTAGTGATCATCAATGTATTCAATCCTATACAAAAATCGGAAGATATTTTATTTGTGATCGACTTTACACTTGGGATAGCGCATAGATTAAGATACAAACAAAAAACTGTAACTTACATCGAAAATTCTCCGTAAAAATATACTGTTCTCAGCCGTATTTCAGTAAAATACGGGCGACCGTAATCTTCCCATACTTTATTATTATATCTTACGTGTTGGTGACCGTAATGTCAGTCCTTTACATCAATATATCCGTTTTTAGAACGGTAAATGTGTGGCCACATTTATTCCACGATTTTTGCCAGTTTTATTTCTTTTTACGGCATATTTTTAACAGTGTACTGTCTGTTCTGTTTATTATTATTATTATTATTATTATTATTATTACTAGCTAATCTACAACCCTAGTTGGAAAAGCAAGAGGCTATAAGCCCAAGGCCTCCAACACGGAAAATAGCCCAGTGATGAAAAGAAATAAGGAAATAAGTAAACTACAAGAGAAATAATTAACTATTAAGATAAAATATTTTTTTAGAATATTAACAAAATTAGAATATATCTTTCATATATAAACTATAAAAACTTGCAAAAAAAAAAAAAAAAAAAAAAGAGGAAGAGGAACGTGATAGAACAGTGTGCCCAAGTGTACCTTTAAATCTGAAACTGTGAAAGAATCACACTTAAATAAGACTATCATGGTATACAATTTACGTCTGACCAGCCAGTTTAATTACTGTCCGATGTGGTAAAGTCCCTGACTGGTGAACGCCAGACTGGGGTTTGAGTCCCGCTCAAACTCCTTAGTTTCTTTGGTCACTGCAACCTCACCATCCTTGTGAGCTAGTGATGTGGGGTTTGGGGGAGCCTATAGGTCTATCTGCTGAGTCTTCAGCAGCCATTGCCTGGCCTTCATTGCTCCTAGCTTGGGTGGAAAGGATGGTCAGTCTCTAGGGCATTGTCATGCTCGATAGGGCAATGTCCCTGTCCCTTGCCTCTGTCATTTAAAATTGAGTAATGAACAATTCCACAGAATCGCTTTAATCTACTTCCAATATCATCCAAAGTTGAGTACATTTTAAGAGTTACTAAGAGGATCATATTTCGAAAACTATTTGAAATAGTGCAGAATTATAAGCTATTTTTAACAATTTTCAAGATTACCAAAGAAAATGTTCAATGCTCATTATTTGTATCTTACAGATCGTTCCCGTTCTACGGCGAAGTCAAATGAACTGGTTGCCTTTAAAAATTCCTTGACATGTGTGCAGACTCCATATGACTTCAGGGTAACCATATAAAATTCAGTTTGTGATTTACTCATATTCTTATGTTTATTCAGTATCATCTATACAATAATAATCTTATTGTATAATTGGAAAGTTTTAAAATTATGATTTATTGTGATTGATAGTAGAAAATGCCTGTATTAAGAGAATCCACATTACTCAGATGAGGGAACATGGTCAACATTTCTTTAAATCTTTCATACAATTTAGTAAAATAAAATAAATTTTACAGAAATTGGACCATATTAACATGGGTAGTGATTACCTCTTCATAAATAGATTTACCATCTCAACGTGGGCAGTGATTATCTCTTCAGAAATAGATTTATCTTCTGAATGTGGGTAGTGATTATCTCTTCAGAAATAGATTTATCTTCTGAATGTGGATAGTGATTATCTCTTCAAAAATAGATTTATCTTCTGAATGTGGGTAGTGATTATCTCTTCAGAAATAGATTTATCTTCTGAACGTGGGTAGTGATTATCTCTTCAGAAATAGATTTATCTTCTGAATGTGGATAGTGATTATCTCTTCAGAAATAGATTTATCTTCTGAATGTGGGTAGTGATTATCTCTTCAGAAATAGATATACCTTCTGAACGTGGGTAGTGATTATCTCTTCATAAATAGATTTACCATCTTAACATGGGCAGTGATTATCTCTTCAGAAATAGATTTATCTTCTGAACGTGGGTAGTGATTATCTCATCAGAAATAGATTTACTATCTGAACGTGGATAGTGATTATCTCTTCAGAAATAAATTCACCATCTGAACGTAGGTAGTGATTATCTCTTCAGAAATAGATTTATCTTCTGAACGTGGGTACTGATTACCTTTTCAGAAATAGATTTACTATCTGAACGTGGGTAGTAATTATCTCTTCAGAAATAGATTTACCATCTGAACGTGGGAAGTTATTATCTCTTCAGAAATAGATTTACCATCAGAACGAGAGTACTGATTATCTCTTCAGAAATAGATTTACCATCTGAACATGGATAGTGATTACCTTTTCAGAAATAGATTTACTATCTGAACGTGGGTAGTGATTATCTCTTCAGAAATAGATTTATCATCTCTTCAGAAATAGATTTAGCATCTGTACGTGGGTAGTGATTATCTCTTCAGAAATAGATTTACCATCTCAACATGGTTAATGATTATCTCTTCAGGCACATTTTCACCATCTGAACGTGGGTAGTGATAATCTCTTCTGACATATGTTTACCATGTTAACCTGGACAATTATTATCTCTTCAGGAATACATTTACCATCTTAACATGGATACTGATTATCTTTTAAGAAATATATTCACCAGTTGAACATAGGTTGTGATTATCTCTTCAGAAATAGATTTACCATCTTAATATGTGCAGTAATTATCTCTTCAGTAATAGAATCTCCATCTTAACATGTGCAGTGATTATATCTTCAGAAATAGATTTACAATCTTAATATGGGTATTAATTATCTCTTCAGAAATAGATTAACCATCTTAATATTGGTAGTGATTATCTCTTCAGAAATAACTTTACCATCTTAATATGGGTAATGATTATATTTTCAGAAATAGATTAACCATCTTAATATGGGTAATCAATATCTCTTCAGAAATAGATTAACCATCTTAATATGGGTAATAATTATATTTTCAGAAATAGATTAACCATCTTAATATGGGTGATAATTATCTCTTCAGTAATATAATCTCCATCTTAACATGTGCAGTGATTATCTCTTCAGAAATAGATTTACAATCTTAATATGGGTATTAATTATCTCTTCAGAAATAGATTTACAATCTTAATATGGATATTAATTATCTCTTCAGAAATAGATTTACCATCTTAATATTGGTAGTGATTATCTCTTCAGAAACAGATTAACCATCTTAATATGGGTAGTGATTATCTCTTCAGAAACAGATTAACCATCCTAATATGGGTAGTGATTATCTCATCAGAAACAGATTAACCATCTTGATATGGGTAGTGATTATCTCATCAGAAACAGATTAACCATCTTGATATGGGTAGTGATTATCTCATCAGAAACAGATTAACCATCTTGATATGGGTAGTGATTATCTCTTCAGAAACAGATTAACCATCTTAATATGGGTAGTGATTATCTCTTCAGAAACTGATTAACCATCTTAATATGGGTAGTGATTATCTCTTCAGAAATATATTAACCATCTTAATATGGGTAGTGATTATCTCTTCAGAAATAGGTTTACCATCTTAATATGGTTAGTGATTATCTCTTCAGAAACAGATTAACCATCTTAATATGTGCAGTAATTATCTCTTCAGTAATAGAATCTCCAACTTAACATGTGCAGTGATTATCTCTTCAGAAATAGATTTACAATCTTAATATGGGTATTAATTATCTCTTCAGAAATAGATTTACCATCTTAATATGGTTAGTGATTATCTCTTCAGAAATAACTTTACCATCTTAATATGGGTAGTGATTATCTCTTCAGAAATAGATTAACCATCTTAATATGGGTAGTGATTATCTCTTCAGAAACAGATTAACCATCTTAATATGGGTAGTGATTATCTCTTCAGAAACAGATTAACCCTCTTAACATGGGTAGTGATTATCTCTTCAGAAACAGATTAACCAGCCTAACATGGGTAGTGATTATCTCTTCAGAAACAGATTAACCAGCCTAACATGGGTAGTGATTATCTCTTCAGAAACAGATTAACCAGCCTAACATGGGTAGTGATTATCTCTTCAGAAACAGATTAACCAGCCTAACATGGGTAGTGATTATCTCTTCAGAAACAGATTAACCAGCTTAACATGGGTAGTGATTATCTCATCAGAAACAGATTAACCATCTTGATATGGGTAGTGATTATCTCATCAGAAACAGATTAACCATCTTAATATGGGTAGTGATTATCTCTTCAGAAACAGATTAACCATCTTAATATGGGTAGTGATTATCTCTTCAGAAACAGATTAACCATCTTAATATGGGTAGTGATTATCTCTTCAGAAACAGATTAACCCTCTTAATATGGGTAGTGATTATCTCTTCAGAAACAGATTAACCCTCTTAACATGGGTAGTGATTATCTCTTCAGAAACAGATTAACCAGCCTAACATGGGTAGTGATTATCTCTTCAGAAACAGATTAACCAGCCTAACATGAGTAGTGATTATCTCTTCAGAAACAGATTAACCAGCCTAACATGGGTAGTGATTATCTCTTCAGAAACAGATTAACCAGCCTAACATGGGTAGTGATTATCTCTTCAGAAACAGATTAACCAGCTTAACATGGGTAGTGATTATCTCTTCAGAAACAGATTAACCAGCTTAACATGGGTAGTGATTATCTCTTCAGAAACAGATTAACCAGCTTAACATGGGTAGTGATTATCTCTTCAGAAATAGATTAACCAGCTTAATATGGGAAGTAAATTTATATATCTTTTCACAAATAGATCTATTCTGTAATAAAACAAATTGAAACAGATTCAAATGAGTTGCCTATTGCAGAACGCAGACCAAGAGGACCCCGCACTGATAGAGTACATCCGAAGTCAATTGTTGGTTCCACCATCTGTCCACAAGTACAGTATAGAAACCCCTGATAAGCTTCACTTTTCTCAGCACAGTCAGTCAGAAATTGCCAAAGAGTTCCTCGGTGGAATGGTTAGTGAAATAAAACCAAATTTTTTTGCGTGTTTTGATTATCTTCGGGGCATTGAGGGCTCACTCGGGCACACTATGATATTTCGTCTCTTTTCCTATTGTTTTGTTATTTTTTTATAGTTTATATAGGAAATATATATTCTAATATTGTTACCGTTCTTGAATTACTTTGTTTTTCCTTGTTTCTTTTCTTCGTAGGGCTATTTTCCCTGACGAAGGCCCTGACCTTATAGCATCCTGCTTTTCCATCTAGAATTGTAGCTTAGCTTATAATAATAATAATAATAATGATAATAATAATAATTTGGGTTATATTATAAGTTACTTCCACGTTCCTCTTAGTAAGCCCTTATGCCTTCCTGTTTCAGCGCACAGGTGTTAATACTTGCTTGATGCAATTAGTGTATGTTGATATCTAGCACAAATGTACAGCCACATAGTATGAAATATATAGAAATTGCGCCAGAGGCTGGGATACATTTGTTATTTCAATGTCTAGTTAAGGTTTTGGTACCCCACCGGTAGATAGGTAGTAGGTTGGCCAGGGCACCAGGCACACGTTGAGATACCGCCAGAGAATCATTGGGTCCTTTGACAGCCCAGACAGTATTACATTGGATCCTTCTCTCTGGTTATGGGTTTTTCCCTTTATATACACATACACCGATTAGTCTAGCTTATTCTTTACATATTCTCCTCTGTCCTTATACACCTTACAGCACTGAGATTATCAAACAGGTTTTCGCCCAAGGGGTTAACTACTGCACTGCAATTGTTCAGTGGCTACTTTCTTCTTGATAAGAGTAGCTATGGTAAGTAGCTCTTCTAGTAGAAGGGCGTATATTTAGAGAAAGGAATTTGTGCAACATATGGAATTTCACGGGATTTCAAAAATATGATAGAGATTCTAAATAAATGGGTTAATCAGTTCCATAATACAAGAAAATATTGCGATTTTGGTTAGAACTCTACATTCATAAATGCTGAATCAAATAACTTTTCAAAAAAAAAAAAAATAAGTTTTCTATCTGATAAGATGTATATTGTTTAAAGCCCTGTCCACACGATGAATCATGCTCGACAGGCAAACAGTGATACCAGACAACAATAGATAATGAGGATGATGGTTGATGACATCAGAAGCGGGAAAACCACAGACAGGGATCTGGCAGCACTGTTACCAGACCTCTGCCTGTGTTTTCCAGCATCTGACGCCATCAATACTTAATTCTTACAACCTATTGTGGTCTGGTATCACTGTTTGCCAGTTGAATATGCTCGGCCGTGTGGACGGGGCTTTAGGGAATACAATGAAATCAGCAATAGCTCACGCATATTTTTTTCTGAGTTTCTGAGGTCAGTTTTATTTAATTATCTATATCAAGACATCAAACTTTTTTATTTCTTCTCCTGAAGATGATGCTTGACTCTATCTAACCTTTAGAAAAATCATATTTATTGCAATCTGACTGTCTTCATCTACTATAGGTACTCACTTAAAGTTTTGGTCGTCGTTGTCGTGGTAGTAGAGTGCCTGGAGCTTAGACCAAGAGCCATAGCTGAAAAAAAGTTTAGGTGATATATAATATTGGATATGTCAAAGGATAATGTTTACATTTTGACCATTGTACCCATACGATAGACATTTCAGTTAATCAAAGACGTGCCCAGCTGCCCCCAGCACCACCACTGGGAAAATATACGGGGCTGAAGTATATTACCTACGCAGAAGTCCTGGAAATTGATCATAAGAATATAAAGCTATCGAAAGATATCTGAAATTTAAGATAACTCCATCGAAATCCGTCAATATCTCACACCGCCTTATCTTGTCGGCAACGGGCATATTATGGGAGTCATAGACTGTATGTAATTATCTTCACCGATGAATTCTTCGTTTCCTCTTTCCAATTTAATGTGTTTCGAAACCATTGCTATGGGGTACGGCAAATGAATTTAAAATTGTGTTTGAAGGAATAAACCACTCGATTCAAACTCAATCATGATTTTAATTATCACTGTTGACCATGTGTCAGCTGAGACTTCAAGAGTTTGACCAGGAATAACTTGAGGTGAGGAATTTACTGTGTAAAAATGTTACTTCTTATTCTAAATCTAGTAACACGTATGGGTGTTTTCCATCTTGGAAAAAACTAGGAGACATTTTAACTAAGTATTTATAAGCGACTTCACCTCTTATTCTACCTGATATCTGGATCGCAGCAGAGTGGGACACCTTAACCCTGGATAGGTACGCTCCTCGGACACCCCTTTAAGGGTATACTCGGACGCGAACGACCCCGACGCCAAAAAAAATTCTTGAAAAATCAGTTTTTGCAGTAACCTCCTTTTTTCTTTTGCCAAAAAAACTTCAATGAATGCTTAAAACAACTGTAAAGATAAATACTACTCATCTGCAGAAAAACTATTTATTATAAATATTTTAAAAAATTAAATAGAAAAAAAAAGACCTGACATAAAAATTTATAAAAAAAAAGTTTATACATATATACACAAATCCTTTTAGGAATTGATTCTTGAATGTTTAGGACACATCTTGATGTATTTTGGATGAAGTCAGACCCATGGAGGTGAAGATCTGAAATGAGAAAAAAAGGGTAACTTTTTTTGGCCAAAAAAATTTGTCCAAATTTCATGAATTTTTTTGGGTACCCAAATGAAATAGGAAGTGGCTAATTTTTTTAGGGAATAAACATATGTTATCCTAAAATAGAAATATGTAAAAAAATCTTCATTATTTTGTAAATTACATTTATATCAGGGGCCATATCTAAAGGTAATTTTTTGAGTACTTAGAAATTCCGTAAAAAAATACATATATTTAATATATAATATGATATTTATGCAGGTAAAAATATACCAAAATATCACAAATTCTATAGGGAACAAGAATATATATAGATAGGGCAGCTTACGCTTCGGATATGTCCACAAAATGGCCGCCAACCACACTGACTCAGACTCCCTAATCTGCCACTTGAAATGTAGGAAGGGTATGTCAATTTCAAGGTGTTATTTACTAATCTAATTATTATTGGATATGCATAAAAATTGTATGGTGGGTTGCTGGATAATTGTCGATTATTTTACGACTATAAAATTAAAATTCTGACCCAAAAAATTTTTTTTGAAGGGAAATAAAATCGAAAAAAAAAAATGTAAAACAATATTTTAGCTAAAAAAATTTGATGATATTCAATCAAAAAAAAAGTAAACAAAATTTTCCGACAAATAAACATCTAGAGGAATCATTACTCTGTGATAGTTCCTTAGTACGTAGTAATTTTGAAAGAATTGGGAAAAAACGAAAAAATGGCAATCACCGGAAAATCGAACACATACCTATATATACGCCATATCTGGCTAAAAAAAAGATAGGCATGGGTAGCCAGATCATCTAGAAACACTTTCCAACACTATAAAAATATAAGTTTTGCGACACTACTTGCCAATTCCTTACGGTAACATGACTAAGCAAAAAAATGCAAAACAAATAAAAAGGGGCACTCGCGGAAAAATGGCTAACATTCTAATATACGGCATTTCAGAAAAAAAAAAATTCAGCCACGTGCTAGGCAAACCATCAAGGCACATTTTCCGACAAATAAACATCTAAATGAATAATTACTCTGTGATAGTTCCTTAGTACGTAGTAATTTTGAAAGAAATGGGAAAAAACGAAAAAATGGCAATCACAGGAAAATCGAACACATACCTATATATACGCCATATCTGGCTAAAAAAAAATAGGCATGGGTAGCCAGATCATCTAGAAACACTTTCCAACACTATAAAATTATAAGTTTTGCGACACTACTTGCCAATTCCTTACGGTAACATGACTAAGCAAAAAAATGCAAAACAAATAAAAAGGGGCACTCGTGGAAAAATGGCCATTCTAATATACGGCATTTCAGAAAAAAAAAATTTCAGCCACGTGCTAGGCAAACCATCAAGGCATATTTTCCGACAAATAAACATATAAATGAAATATTACTCTGTGATAGTTCCTTAGTACGTAGTAATTTTGAAAGAAATGGGAAAAAACGAAAAAATGGCAATCACAGGAAAATCGAACACATACTTATATATACGCCATATCTGGCTAAAAAAAAAATAGGCATGGGTAGCCAGATCATCTAGAAACACTTTCCAACACTATAAAAATATAAGTTTTGCGACACTACTTGCCAATTCCTTACGGTAACATGACTAAGCAAAAAAATGCAAAACAAATAATAAGGGGCACTCGCGGAAAAATGCCCAACATTCTAATATACGGCATCTCAGATAAAAAAAAAAAAAAGACATGCACGTGTTAGCCCAACCATCAAGGCACACTTTCTAACACATAAACATGAACAAAAAATCAATAATATACGGCAATTCCTTACTACGTAGTAAATTTTTACAAATATTGAAAAAAAACAGAAATTGGCAACCGCAGTTAAATACCCAATATACCAATAACTACGTCGTATCTGACAAAAACAAAATCACGCATGGGTAGCCAGATCATCTAGACACACTTTCCAACACTAAAAAAGCAAAAGTTTTACGACACTATTTGGCAATATCTTACGGAAAAATGACTTGGCAAAAAAATGAAAAAAAATGAAAAAGGGACACTCGCGGTAAAATGCCCGACATTCTAATATACGACATCTCAGATAAAAAAAAAGACATGCACGTGTTAGCCCAACCATCAAGGCACACTTTCTAACACATAAACATGAAAAAAAAATGAATAATATACGGCAATTCCTTACTACGTAGTAATTTTTACAAATATTGAAAAAAAAACAGAAATTGGTAACCGCAGTTAAATACCCAATATACCAATAACTACGTCGTATCTGACAAAAACAAAGTCATGCATGGGTAGCCAGATCATCTAGACACACTTTCCAACACTAAACAAGCAAAAGTTTTACGACACTATTTGGCAATATCTTACGGAAAAATGACTTGGCAAAAAAATGAAAAAAAAATGAAAAAGGGGCACTCGCGGTAAAATGGTCCTCGTGGTGATGAACGACATTTTAACTAAAAAAAAAAACATGCACATGGTAGCCAAACAATCCACCAAGACTTTCCACAACTGATAACCTATACAAGTTGCACCATTCTACGACAATTTCATAATACGTAATAACTTTGATAATTATGCAAACTACCTTAGAAGGGTAAACTCGGACGCGAACGACCCCGACGCGTCTCAGAAATCAGGGAAGGAGTACAGCTACAGCAATGCACATCTGGACACTACTAGAGCGTGTAGGGGAGACACCTCCTGCAGGTCGATCACCCACAAATTCAGTCACGGGGGTGAGTCACGTGAGAAAAACCTGTTTTTTTTTTGACGCTCGGGGTCGCAAACGACCCATCGTACCTATCCAGGGTTAACATGGTGGAACAGTTTGTGTGTATCGTCATAATTAGCAAAGCTGTACTAGTCAGGGACACCCGTACAAGGTTGCTTTGCTGTGGACGATCAGATAGAAGTCTCCCACCATGGCCAGTCCGCAGTTTGCGACTTCACCTCTTATTCTACCTGATATCTGGATCGCAGCAGAGTGGGACACCTTAACATGGTGGAACGGTTTGCGTGTATCGTCATAATTAGCAAAGCTGTACTAGTCAGGGACACCCGTATAAGCGACTTCACCTCTTATTCTACCTGATATCTGGATCGCAGCAGAGTGGGACACCTTAACATGGTGGAACAGTTTGTGTGTATCGTCATAATTAGCAAAGCTGTACTAGTCAGGGACACCCGTACAAGGTTGCTTTGCTGTGGACGATCAGATAGAAGTCTCCCACCATGGCCAGTCCACAGTTTGCGACTTCACCTCTTATTCTACCTGATATCTGGATCGCAGCAGAGTGGGACACCTTAACATGGTGGAACGGTTTGCGTGTATCGTCATAATTAGCAAAGCTGTACTAGTCAGGGACACCCGTACAAGGTTGCTTTGCTGTGGACGATCAGATAGAAGTCTCCCACCATGGCCAGTCCACAGTTTGCGACTTCACCTCTTATTCTACCTGATATCTGGATCGCAGCAGAGTGGGACACCTTAACATGGCGGAACGGTTTGCGTGTATCGTCATAATTAGCAAAGCTGTACTAATCAGGGACACCCGTACAAGGTTGCTTTGCTGTGGACGATCAGATAGAAGTCTCCCACCATGGCCAGTCCGCAGTTTGCGACTTCACCTCTTATTCTACCTGATATCTGGATCGCAGCAGAGTGGGACACCTTAACATGGTGGAACAGTTTGCGTGTATCGTCATAATTAGCAAAGCTGTACTAGTCAGGGACACCCGTACAAGGTTGCTTTGCTGTGGACGATCAGATAGAAGTCTCCCACCATGGCCAGTCCGCAGTTTGCGACTTCACCTCTTATTCTACCTGATATCTGGATCGCAGCAGAGTGGGACACCTTAACATGGTGGAACGGTTTGCGTGTATCGTCATAATTAGCAAAGTTGTACTAATCAGGGACACCCGTACAAGGTTGCTTTGCTGTGGACGATCAGATAGAAGTCTCCCACCATGGCCAGTCCGCAGTTTGCGACTTCACCTCTTATTCTACCTGATATCTGGATCGCAGCCGAGTGGGACACCTTAACATGGTGGAACAGTTTGCGTGTATCGTCATAATTAGCAAAGCTGTACTAGTCAGGGACACCCGTACAAGGTTGCTTTGCTGTGGACGATCAGATAGAAGTCTCCCACCATGGCCAGTCCGCAGTTTGTGACTTCACCTCTTATTCTACCTGATATCTGGATCGCAGCAGAGTGGGACACCTTAACATGGTGGAACGGTTTGCGTGTATCGTCATAATTAGCAAAGCTGTACTAGTCAGGGACACCCGTACAAGGTTGCTTTGCTGTGGACGATTAGATAGAAGTCTCCCACCATGGCCAGTCCGCAGTTTGCGACTTCACCTCTTATTCTACCTGATATCTGGATCGCAGCAGAGTGGGACACCTTAACATGGTGGAACGGTTTGCGTGTATCGTCATAATTAGCAAAGCTATACTAGTCAGGGACCCCCGTACAAGGTTGCTTTGCTGTGGACGATCAGATAGAAGTCTCCCACCATGGCCAGTCCGCAGTTTGCGACTTCACCTCTTATTCTACCTGATATCTGGATCGCAGCAGAGTGGGACACCTTAACATGGTGGAACGGTTTGCGTGTATCGTCATAATTAGCAAAGCTGTACTAGTCAGGGACACCCGTACAAGGTTGCTTTGCTGTGGACGATCAGATAGAAGTCTCCCACCATGGCCAGTCCGCAGTTTGCGACTTCACCTCTTATTCTACCTGATATCTGGATCGCAGCAGAGTGGGACACCTTAACATGGTGGAACGGTTTACGTGTATCTTCATAATTAGCAAAGCTGTACTAGTCAGGGACACCCGTACAAGGTTGCTTTGCTGTGGACGATCAGATAGAAGTCTCCCACCATGGCCAGTCCGCAGTTTGCGACTTCACCTCTTATTCTACCTGATATCTGGATCGCAGCAGAGTGGGACACCTTAACATGGTGGAACGGTTTGCGTGTATCGTCATAATTAGCAAAGCTGTACTAGTCAGAGACACCCTTACTACATCTTTTTGCCATACGGTGTCCAATTTTTATCTGCTTTGCAAGAAACTAAAGCCAAATGTGCATAATTCAATCGCCTATCTTGTGATATACAACATGACATAGTGATATCATTACCCCTGTTAGCGGTTGGGGGGCAAAGGTCAATGGACTCGCAGAAAGTGCATGAAAATTAAAGATTTTAGGCCATGATGATAAATTTAGATGACAAATGTGTTTTGCCATCAAATACACACAACTTTAGTCTTCTTGTAGACAAAAATGGCGTTGGCGAAGGTATGTGCTCTATCGAGTGCCTGTTCGAGTATAGATTTGCGATGGCACAGCCTGACTTACGCCATCCGATGACACTTCTAAGATTGACTGATAAGGCAACATCACCATGTCGTATAAAAGTTAATCTATTGAAACTCGAGCTATGACATCTCATATTCTGTGTTTCATGATTCTGTAATTATTAAGACAAGGAGTTCAAAGAGAACACTATAAAAGCAAAGGAATGAAAATGGTAGAGCTTAAACAAGAAGTAAGTTGGTTGAAGGAAGAAAGCTAGAGTCCCCAAATGTTTTCTTAAACAATATATGAAATAACACATTAAAACTAGAATTCTTATTTACTTTTACGGAACTTGATTGCTCTTCATAGTCTTAAGACAAATCCGTTCCAATACAGATTCCATATATCAGACGTTTTTCAGCTTATCCAAATATCTTTCTCGCACTTTAATCAAGACCAATGCTTTATTTCTTTGATACAGAAAGACGGATTCTTTGTTGAAGTCGGTGCCGCTGACGGAGAATGGCTTAGTAACACCCTCTTCTTTGAGAGGGAATTGGGCTGGAGAGGGTTGCTCATTGAGGCCACTCCAAAGTTTTTCGAGTCACTGCAGAAGAAGAATAGGAAGGCTTATACCATTAATGTGGCTCTTTCTGTGACTACCTACGCTACAGAACTGACTTTCCAGTGAGTTAAGACTTTTTGTGAAGATTTTATTTTAGCTGAAATTACAACTTTTGAGTAAGGTTTTATAGATTTAGTAATGCTTTCGATAAACTGTAAGTTCTAGTTTATTTTACATTGTTATTTCCTGATATGGAATAGAGAGATTATTTCTCAGTGGTGTGAACACTTTTCAAAATCACACTCTTGTTTTCATTATGTACACTTGGACACGGGCATTCCCGACACAGCTCGTTCTGAGGAAATATACCCAGTAACCAAACAGAGTGCAGGGGTATATGGCAGAGGTGGTGGGCTACCTCAGAGCGAGGTGCGCTGGGAATTTCTGTGTCCGACTGTACATATACCAAAATAACTTCCAGGCAATCCGTTAAAGTAAACGCAAGAAAATGTCAATTTTTTTTCCTTTCAAAATTAAATTTCAATATTTACTAGAGAGGTGGGCAAGGTTTACCTCATTCTAGGGAAATATTAAAGGTAAATGGGGGTAAAAATATGCATTTATTAGAAGCTAGGGTAATTCTGAAATACAATGTACAAAAAACTTTTACTATTCCTGTACCCTGTCTGACCCTTACTGCGCGGCGAGTTCCTGCGTGTGGCCCCGCCCACCACCTCTGCCCGCTCTTCCTATTCTATCTGTTTGGTGACTCGCCGCTAAGTAAGGGTGCAACAGGTTGCACTTCCTCATAGTGAGGTGTGCCGGGAATTCATGTGTCCAACTGTACAGACCTGGTCCTTAACTGGTACCCCAATACTTATGTATCGATATGATCAGCGCCAAAGCTTCCTCTCCACAAAAGGTAGGACCAGGGAGGGCCAGATAATGGCTGCTGATGACTAAGCTGGTAGACCTATAGGCTCCCCAACCCACCCCCTCCTTAGTTCACAAGATTGGTGAGGTTGCAGATAGTAAAGGTACTAAGGAGTTTGAGCGCGACTCGAACCCCACTCTGCCAATCACCAGTCAGGGACGTTTCCAATAGGCCACTGCAATCCATGCGCATGAAATATATGTGGAAAATGTGTAACAGGAGGTTTCAATTTAATTAAATTAAGTATATGTTCACAGGTTTACCACACTTATAAACAAATCATTCTTAATCCTAGAGAAAAGCGTAAGCATATTTTTCTAGGATTACTAATTGGACCCCTTTCATTAACTAATGATGATGGTTGATATATGTTCTTAAAGTAAGGATCATAATTATTAAACTTCATAGTTATTTCCTATAATATCGCTACGTATTCGTAATACTAACTTTTCGTTTATGACATATCGCAAATAAAATGCTTTTAAAGTGGATTTGCCTGTAGGATTCCCTCATTTTCGACTTTGAGGGAAATTGTAAAGTGATTGGTTGATTGATTAAGAGAATTATAAATCATTTAATCAGCCACTCTGTACAATTACCCACAGAGTCGGAAAGGATTCCCTCATGATAGTAATGCAATTCACGAACATTTTACCATCGGTTAATTCTTGTTGTCAACCCTCATAATCTGACAATTTACTGTAATGCCTTTGAAATCTCCGTGTAAACATCTAAACAATGAGAAAACAATGTTTGACTTCTATTCTGGGTGCTAATACTGATGTTATATATTTCAGAACAGAGCCACGTCCAAGCAGGAGTATAACTAAGGGAAATGGTACTGTTGTGAAAGGAATTCCATTTTATTCTATTTTTCGAGCTTTAAACGTCGAAGTGGTAGACTTCCTGTCTATGGACATCGAATCATTTGAATACAAGGTAAGATTCTGGATTACGTTGGAGTAGTAATAGTTATTGAAGGCCAATCATGAAGGGCAGAGGCGAGGGAGAGGAACAATACCCTAGAGACTAACTATATATACATGATTAGCGCCCAAGCACCCTCTCCATCCAAGCTGGGACCAGGGAGGGCCAGGCAGCGGCTGCTGATGAATCAGCAAGTAAACCCATAGGCACCCCCAAAACTCTCCATCCTTTAGCTCACAAGAAGGGTGAGGTTGAAGACACTACGAGAAACTCTCGTGCAGAGCAGGACTTGAACCACAGTCCAGCAGATCACCTCAGGGACGTTTCCAATAGGCCATCACAATCCCTAATAGCATTTCAATTAATACATTCGTCAGATTAGCAGATTGCAGCTAACGACCTAGAAGAATTGGAAGGCCCAGGTCTACATGGCTGAGGGCTATGAAGCGTAAAATAAGAGATGATGAATGAAGAAATATCGATTTAAAAGGTCAAGATAGAGACGACTGGTGAAATCTAACTGAGGGCCTTTGCGTCAATAGACGTAGGAGGAGATGATGAAGATGAACGACCTTTAGAAAGAACTCCTAAACCCGTTGTTGTGGCTTGATTGGTAACGTCTCTGCTTGGTATCTCCCAGACGGGGGTTCGAGTCCCGCTCAGACTCGTTAGTGCCTTTAGTCTGCAACCCTACCATCCTTGTGAGCTAAGGTTTAGGGGAGTCTCTAGGTCTTCTGTTGAGTCATCAGCAGCCATTGCCTAGCCCTCCCTGGTCCTGGCTTGGTTGGAGAGGGGGCTTGGGCGCTGATCATATGTATATATAGTTAGTCTCTATGGCATTGTTCCACTTGATAGGGCAATGTCACTGTCCCTTGCCTCTGCCATTCATGAGTGGCCTTTAAACTTTTAAAACATTTAAATGTTCGAGTTAAAATGGATCATCATATATTACTGAAATTGATTTCTTATTGATTGCCAAACCTTTTATTGTCAAATCTTTTTCTTATTGATTGCCAAATCTTTTATTGTCAAATCTTTTTCTTATTGATTGCCAAATCTTTTATTGTCAAATCTTTTTCTTATTGATTGCCAAATCTTTTATTGTCAAATCTTTTTCTTATTGATTGCCAAATCTTTTATTGTCAAATCTTTTTCTTATTGATTGCCAAACCTATTTCTTATTAATTGCTAAATCTATTTCTTATTGATTGCCAAATCTATTTCTTTTTGATTGCCAAATATATTTCTTAATCACTTTTTCTTGCAGGTGTTAAATACAATACCATGGGACAAGATAAGGTTTAGGCTGATGTGTATCGAGGTAAACCACATCCCGGAGGGAAAGGCCTTCCTGACAAAATTCCTACAGGAAAAGGGATATAAATTCTTGGGATATAAATGGCTCGACGCATGGTTCGCTCACCCAAGTCTCCTGAACATCGATGAAAAATCTTAGAAATATATAACCTCTAAATATCCATTTTAAACTTGTTGCGTTCGTTGTACATGCTTTTTTTCCATTTTTTTTTAGTCTTATGTAAAAAAGTCTTTTCTTCTTATTAATATACAGAAAGTCTTCACCTTGCAAACTTGATAGGTTCTGAACAGAGATCTGGCAGTAATTTTAGTCATCTGGAAGCGTTTAAACGTTATATATGCTGTCTGAACAGAGATCTGGCAGTAATTTTAGTCATCTGGAAGCGTTTAAACGTTATATATGCTGTCTGATCAGAGATCTGGCAGTAATTTTAGTCATCTGGAAGCGTTTAAACGTTATATTGCTGTCTGAACAGAGATCTGGCAGTAATTTTAGTCATCTGGAAGCGTTTAAACGTTATATATGCTGTCTGAACAGAGATCTGGCAGTAATTTTAGTCATCTGGAAGCGTTTAAACGTTATATATGCTGTCTGAACAGAGATCTGGCAGTGATTTTTATGACTGGAAGCGTTTAAACGTTATATATACTGTCTGAACAGAGATCTGGCAGTAATTTTAGTCATCTGGAAGCGTTTAAACGTTATATATGCTGTCTGAACAGAGATCTGGCAGTAATTTTAGTCATCTGGAAGCGTTTAAACGTTATATATGCTGTCTGATCAGAGATCTGGCAGTAATTTTAGTCATCTGGAAGCGTTTAAACGTTATATATGCTGTCTGAACAGAGATCTGGCAGTAATTTTAGTCATCTGGAAGCGTTTAAACGTTATATATGCTGTCTGAACAGAGATCTGGCAGTAATTTTAGTCATCTGGAAGCGTTTAAACGTTATATATGCTGTCTGAACAGAGATCTGGCAGTAATTTTAGTCATCTGGAAGCGTTTAAACGTTATATTGCTGTCTGAACAGAGATCTGGCAGTAATTTTAGTCATCTGGAAGCGTTTAAACGTTATATATGCTGTCTGAACAGAGATCTGGCAGTAATTTTAGTCATCTGGAAGCGTTTAAACGTTATATATGCTGTCTGAACAGAGATCTGGCAGTAATTTTAGTCATCTGGAAGCGTTTAAACGTTATATATGCTGTCTGAACAGAGATCTGGCAGCAATTTTAGTCATCTGGAAGCGTTTAAACGTTATATTGCTGTCTGAACAGAGATCTGGCAGTAATTTTTATGACTGGAAGCGTTTAAACGTTATATATGCTGTCTGAACAGAGATCTGGCAGTAATTTTAGTCATCTGGAAGCGTTTAAACGTTATATATGCTGTCTGAACAGAGATCTGGCAGTAATTTTAGTCATCTGGAAGCGTTTAAACGTTATATATGCTGTCTGAACAGAGATCTGGCAGTAATTTTTATGACTGGAAGCGTTTAAACGTTATATATGCTGTCTGAACAGAGATCTGGCAGTAATTTTAGTCATCTGGAAGCGTTTAAACGTTATATATGCTGTCTGAACAGAGATCTGGCAGTAATTTTAGTCTTTTGGGGGTTTTAATCGTTATAGAGGCTCTCTCTAAGTCAGCCAAGGGTAGGCTTCAGTTAACTCATATGAATACGATTTTCAGCTGCAAAAGTCAACATATCTTTCAAACTTCCAAAAATCCATTAATGACTTTTTTTACCACTCTTCCATTTACCTCTCTTACCCATATTCATTTATCTATATCTTTCTTTTTGAAGAAAATAAAAATACTACAACTGATGCCGATATTATTTGCTATAAATAAAGAAAAATTAATAAATAAATGGTAATTCAGTTTAAAACAATACAAGCATAAAACATCCTTATAACAGTTAAATAACTGTCAGAAGACCTGTTTCTGAAATAAATTTAAAAATACCACAAACAAATCGTCATGTTTCATATTGCAAATGTCATCATGCTTACTGATCTAAGTTATATAATATTGTTTTTATTACAGTATTTGATAAACTATGATCTATGATTTTGGTTGGAGTTGTGTTCGTATCTGCGAAAGTTTGTAAGTCGAATGTTTGTACGTTGAGGATGCTCTGTATCATTAGTAATAAATAAGGTACCTCTGGTCTTCCGGAGTATAAATAGCTATATTTTTTTTTATTTTGAACAAACAATGGTTAAGACTATTTAACAGGTTAACGGCACACTCCTTAATAACAATAGTTGACAAATATCACTGGCAATCCTAAGCAAAAAATCATTATATAGAAAATAGGAAAAATCTCTTGACTGTTAAAAACTCATATAGAGAATTAAAAAAAAAATGATGCTACTGTAAACATTAATCACAAGAAAAGAAAAGAATAAATTTTTGCAATCTCAATATTAAAAACCTTAAACCAAATATTATTTCTGTGACTTTAGCATCATATAATTTATATAAATACTTCATTAAAGGCATTTATCCTTTGGTTTGCACTACCTCAAATATGAGAAACAGTATAGACTTCATTAGCTACTTCAATAATGAACAGATTAACTGTTCCTCTAGGCCTGTCAGTTTAAAGGTTTTAAGGCCACTCATGAATGGCAATGAACAGTGACACTGCCCTACATAACAGGACAATGCCCTAGAGCCAGACTATATTAACATACGATCAGCGAGCGCCCAAACACTATCTCCACCCAAGATAGGGCCAGGGAGGGCCAGACAATAGCTGCTGATGACTCAGCTAATAGACCTGTATACTTCCCTAAACCCCTGATCATAAACTCACAAAGATAAGGTTCCAGCGACCAAAGGAACTAAGTAGTTTGAGCGGGACTCGAACCCTAGTCTGGCGATCACCAAGCGAGGACTTTACCAACAGACCACCACAGCCCAGTTTTGACGTTGTATCATTATTTACTAAGTATCTATTAATGACGTGTTGGAATTTCTATCTGATCATTAGATTTCCCATTTTCTAATAATAGCTTAATAGAATGAATTAAACTGAATTAAACTGTTTATAAAAGATTCTACATTTAATTTTAATGGGAAGTTTTATATTCAAATGTCTGGTATGGCCATGGAAAACCCCTTATCTCAGAAGCAGAATATCAAATAACATTACACCCAATAATGTAAAAGAGTTATACTGATGATATAATATGTCTGGGATCATGAAATAAAAAATATAAATGCCTTTTTCTGTTTTGATATATTGAATGAATTGGTATCATTGAAGCTTACCCTTCTTATATTATTATTATTACTTGCTAAGCTACAACCCTAGTTGGAAAAGTAGGATGCTATAAGCCCAGGGGCTCCAGCAAGGAAAATAGCCCAGTGAGGAAAGGAAACAAGGAAAAATAAGATACTTTAAGAGCAGTAACAACATTAAAATAAACATTTCCTATATATAAACTATAAAAACTTCAATAAACAATAAGAAGAGTAATTAGATAGAATAGTTTGGCAGAGTGTACCCTCAAGCAAGAGAACTCTAACCCAAGACACTGGAAGGCCATGGTACAGAGGCTATGGCACTACCCAAGACTAGAGATCAATAGTTTGATTTTGGAGCGTCCTTCTCCTAGAAGAGCTGCTTACCATAACTAAAGAGTCTCTTCTACCCTTACTAAAAGGAAAGTACCCACTGAACAATTACAGTGCAGTAGTTAAATAGAAGTAATGATGAATTCAAGATTGGTGTATACTGAAAACCAACCAATATCTCTGCATTTGTGCATTCCTATTCAAATTAATAGCGTTTATGAATCAGTATTCACTTCAATGTTCTTAAGACTACTGCGGTTTGCAACCCTGAGAGTATTGATATTAAAGTAAACGACATTAGGACTATATGCAAGAAATTAGAATATCATGAAATTGTATTACACGATGCATTAATAGTAAAAAAATCTTGGGTAATGACAAAAAAAAAAAAAACTTAATCATATTACCTTAAGATAACTATTCCAAATATATTTCCAATTGTTGAAGAATTACAATGTTAATATAGAACTTAAGAGCAATAAATCAATGAAGAAAGAACTCATTAAAATCTCTCCTGACATTGCCAAATCATGTGTTTATCATATTGCCTGTAATTCATATAAAAAATTTCATATATATCAAACTGATAAATCTCTTGAAAAGAGAATTGACCATCAAGTTAATGTCGTGAACTCACAGCAAGCTTCCCTCGCATAATCCACATTATTATTATTACTAGCCAAGCTACAACCCCAGTTGGAAAAGCAAGATGCTATAAGCCCAAGGGCTCCAACAGGGAAAAATAGCCCAGTGAGGAAAGGAAATAAGGAAATAAATAAATGATGAGAAGAAGTTAACAATAAATCATTCTAAAACAGTAACAACGTCAAAACAGATATGTCCTACATAAACTACTAACAACGTCAAAACAGATATGTCCTACATAAACTACTAACAACGTCAAAAACAGATATGATTATATAAACTATAAACATTATTTTTACTATGTCACACCAGGATAACTCTATCGAGCAATCTTTCATTTACTGGCCAAAACCACTGATTGATCTTTATCGTGAAAATTCATGTTTATGGAATGCGACGCTGAAGTGCTATAAGAATAGAGACGAACGCATAACAGCACTAAAGGCAATTGCTACAGAGATAAGAGAGCATGGTACTTCCGTGACGACGGATGATATAAAAGGGAAACTAGACACGTTACGTAACCAGTTTCGTCGTGA